>NW_008594253.1:0-4081 GCF_000691845.1 Merops nubicus | reverse complement strand
AAGAGCGGCTGGCGGCGACCGAGAGAACAAGACCATACGCACTAAATCTTGTTACTGTTCAAAAAGTATAAAGTCACAGGAAGATAAAGGGAAAAATAATCACTCTTCATTGCCAGGGAAGTTATAGCCTGTACTGGCTCCAGCACTGGCCCCTGCCCAGACCACAGGGATGAAGGGCCAGGCTTTCAGGAGAGCTCAGCTAAAGTCAGGGTTTGAACATGTTTTCCGAAGGATTTCACCCATGTACAGCTCTGGGCTTTGGAAGTTGTCTTCCCATGCACCACCTTGTTCTGTTCGTGCCAGCAGGCTCTGTAGCTGGGGTTCACTTTTTCCCAAGCAGCATTAGGGGCTCTGCTGTGTCAGGAAGACCCGTGCTTCCTTCTGCTGCCCCCACTCTCACATCCACACCATTTGCACACCCCAGTTGCCACCTGCTAGCACGACGCGATGCTGGTTTGGGTTCTCCAAGCTCCTGTTGCTAAGAGCGTTGATTTCCCCAGATGCTTTGCAGAGGACACTTATGAACTAGAAATATAGATGTGAAAAGGCTGCTCTGGGAACGTCCCTAGGGAAATCTGTGCACTGTCTACTGTGTGCTGCCACCCTCAGCAGAGGAGTCCCTCAGGAACACAGTGCCTGCTCATCACCAAAAGCCTGTCCCTCTGCTCTAGCTGATTCGCTGCTTCTTCCTCAACAAAACTAGACTTTCCCTCCTGTTTTTAGGAACTCCACTCCTCCTGCAGAATCAGCATCCCTACAGAAAAAGCAAATGGAGTTTCACCCCTACCACCTCTGGCTGAACTTACCCAGATTCCAGCTGCAAAGTCTACCTGGGGTTGTGACACCTTGGCCAGACTGATCGCTGTGACCCCCCAGACCCAGGGGCTGCAGGGAAGGACCATGGCACTGACTTTCATTTGTGAACTAAGGAAATTTGTTTGATATGTGAAAAAGCTGCACTGTCCAAGTGGAGAAGTCCCTGTGTTATGTCACACTATATGATTTGTTAGAAACCCTAGAAAAAGGTATGAAATGATTAATTGCTATTTTCCAACCATTAGAGAGTGCAGCAGAGTGCTCATATAACTATTTATAACATTCTCCAAGGACGTGACAGTCTGGAGAACCCACTATTCCCACATATAATATTCTTATAACATCTATGAGTCACTTATCCCCCTATGAAAAAGAAGCTACCCCCAAGCATGGCCTTTGCTGCTCCTCTCTCTGATTTATCTGGGGACAGGACTGTCAAACCGACGCACACAGCAGCAGGAACTCTTTCAGATACCTTGGGTTTATTTGGAAACCCTGCAGTCCCCCTCTCTCCTGTAAGGCTCCAGGACATTCTCTCTTTAATGAATCAATGTAACCATACGTTGGAAATTCCCTTCAGGTACTAGCACCTACTAACAGAAGCAGAGCTGGGATGCAAATCTGATTATCCTTTTCTCCCTCCATCCACCCCTATCCTGGGATCCTGCAGGAGAACCAGGGATATTCTCACTCCTTGTCCTACTACCAGCAAGTATCAGAGCACTGCAGTGTGACTGTGGCTCAGCTGAAGCTTAAAAGAAACCCCAGTGCTTCCCAGTAAAAGGAGGATTTACCAAATGTGTTCCTGTCCCACAGACTCTGTCAGGGAATCACTTCTGACAGTTACTTCCACACTTCTGGAACCAGCAGAGCCCAACTAGCCCAGCTGTGACTGACTGGAAGGCATCAGGGGCAACTGTTTCCAGTCAGCCAGACCTGGAGGCTGTGCAGGGTTGCCAGGACATCAGAAGCTTTGTAACAGAAGCCTCTTAGGGGAGGAGGAGAGAGAGGCTGGGGCAGCCCGAGCCGGCGGAGGGCTTGCCAAGTTCCCGAAACTCAAGAGCTGGCTGCAGAAAGGTTTTGCATCAGCCCCTTCGTAGTCAAGGGAAACCAGCTCCAACCTTCCTCTGATTGGATTTTTCTCATTTGATGCAGGCGAATGTGTTTTAGCCCACTTGGCTTGAAGTGTGTCTGTTACACCAACTTGATCCAGGCCAGGCCAAGCAGGAGAGGCCCAGCCAGCACCTCTCCAAGGGCAGAGAGCAGCACCCCCTCCCTTCCCAGCGGCCTCCGGCCTGGGAGCACGCAGAGCAAGAGACCTTTGCCCTGCCATTCCCACACACCAGTGGCTCCCAGTCAGGCAGCGTGGCCTGCCACACGTTCCCAGCACTACTTTTTGTCCTTTATGTCTTTGTCCTCAGTAGAAAAGTCTGCGAGAAGCTGAAGGACAGGTTCCTACCTCGTTATCCACGCTCTCCGTGGCCATGCACTGGTTGTTGGCTAGCGTGGTGATCTCTCTGCTTTTGGGGGTTTCCATTCGACAGCTACAGAGGGGAACTTCCTGGAGACCATCTACTTCCATTGCTTCAGGACCGTTGGAAAGACCTGGAGTACAGAAGACCAGTAAATCAACCCTGAAATTCTCTTCCAGGAGGAAGGATGCAGTCCATCGATACCACCCGTGTCCTGTGACATCTTCCCATCCTGTGGCCTGAAACTGTCTCAAGGCACCACCTAAACCCTGGCAAGAAGATCCCTTTCTTACACCAGCTGGAGTTTGCAAAGCCATCCAGCCACACTACAAGTGGCTGTGCTAAAATCAAGAATAGAAAGTTAAGAGCAGTTTACTCTGAGAAAACCTCAACAAGGGAAGGCAATTTGAGGTACAAATTTTTATCAGCCTGTCTCCCCCCCCCCACCTGCCCCAAAACACTGTGCTCCAGCACTAGAAAATGTGTAGGAAACCACCCAGAGCTGCAAATTTGAATAGTTAGTGGAGTGATAAATAGAGAAGATCAGGAAAGCACAAACTTCTATTTGCAGAGGCTTATTACACAGATGGGAAAACAAAATTCCTGGGCCTATTTGGTCTCAGCCAACCAAGAATTATTTATTTTGGAAAGAGAACAAACCAGGGAAAAGAAAGCAGCAAGACACTCAGATAATTCTTCCTTCTCCTCCTCTCTTTCTCTCAGACTCTGAACACTTTCAGATCTATTTAAAGGTGGATAGTGGCTTCTGAGGGACCTCATTGGCAGGTATGGGGGCACAGCATGAATGTCTTTGTGGCTCCTCTGGATCCAACTCAACCACTAGGTTACCCAGGATTGCAGAACACTGATCTAATGTCAAAGGGGTTGCTTTTAGTCCTACACTCCTAACCCTACACAGTTGTAATGTCTCTTTGCAAAGTTTTCATCACAGAAACAACCCCTCACCCATTTGCCTTTGGATTGACTCTGAAGCCTCCCAAGTTTCCCCTACCCAAGCCTACTATGGGATTGAGTCACAGCAAGAAAGAAGAGTGCTGCTATTTTTTAAGCTTTTCAAAGGAGAGTTTGCAAAGTTTCAAAGATTAACTTCATTCCTGGGGGAAATTTCTCTTTAGCTGCCTTGGCAGTGGCAGCATTCAGCCCCCACAGCACCCTGCCCATGGCTATGACTCTATTCAGCCAAGCAAAAGCTCCTTTCATCTTGTAAGCAGTTTCCTTTGGCCAACAAGTTACAAGACCAAGCCTAGTGAAGGGATGGGAAGTTTCAAGACATACAAGCTGAGGGAAAGTCCTTGCAGTTATAATGTAAAATCCTGTCAAGATCTGAAAGGTTTAAGAGCTTTTTCTAGAGCCACAAATCACAAAGCTCATTCCTTGCCTTCCAAACTGTCACTTTCTTAATCTTTTTGACATCCAGAAGCTCTGGTGAAAGCATCCCTCATCCACCCCAACCCTCCCTTGGTGGTGAATGCTCCCACCTGCTCTTTGATGCGCCTCGATCAAAAAAAGCCAGACAACCTTTGAAAGACAAAGAGCTCCAGGGGCCAGAGGCGGGATCCAGGTCAGGCAGAAGACACTGGATCCGAGGCATGGGAACAGCAGCCAGGAGCGAGCCCTCAGGCCCCAACCCCGGCCCCAAGAGGATCCTGGGGGGCGCTGGGGACATGGACATGCTGAACCAGGAGCCCTCAGGGAACGGAGGGGAGCTGCTGCGGGGGCGCAGGAGGGCCGGGGCAGCACCTCGGACCCCTTCCTGAGCTAACCCTCTCCAC
>NW_008594252.1:43112-77450 GCF_000691845.1 Merops nubicus | reverse complement strand
ACCCCTAATGGCTCAATGGTTGGACTTTTTCATCTTGAAGGTCCCTTCCAACCTAAAGGATTCTATGATTCTATAAAGGCAGCAGGGACAATGAATAGCCTGCCATGTCTTCGACGTTTTACAGGTGAACACCTTTAAGAAAGCACAAGAGCATTCCAAGGTGCTGTATTTGCCTAATGATTAAACTTCTGTGTATCAGTCAGCTTGTTGTAAACTGAGTTTATCTCCAGGATAAGCCACTTTGCAGACTGGTAAAGTTGGTATGAACTTTACCTGGTAGACCATTCTTCAAGGGGTGAGTGTAGCTGCAGCTTGCAAGGGAAGAGAGCTAATTTTTTTGTTTTTCTGGAGAGCCACTTGTGAGTGATGTGATAGATTTGAGCAGAGATGCCCATTGTCACACAGAGATATTCCAGCCCAAAGGAGCCATACAGCACAGACCTAGGTGTGTAGTACTGATGCTTTTAGGCTGTGCAAAGAGCCTGTCACTGTACTGCCCCCCTCCCCTAGAAGATCAGGGCCACATAAACAGCAAATACCACACCAGAATGTGCCTAAAGCTGCCTCATCCCATTGCTGAAACTATGTCTGCTTAGGAGCATGTAAACATATATTGAAGGATTATTCTTCCTTGTCTTACCTGCTCAAATGCTCTTTCTCTTGATCTTCACTCTGTGCAAGTGTGCAACAGACAGGATAATATGCTGAAGAGGGGAAAGAGCATAACCTAGAGGTAAGTTGGCAAGAGTGTAGACAGATGGCTGATCTGAAAGCATCAGAGGTTTGGTCCCAGAGTACCTCCCAAAATAGAGTTGGCTGTAAATTAGAATTGCCCTTTATAAAGAAGGTGGATTGCTCTAAAGTCTGTCCATCTGATTACAGGTACAGATGGTCTGTTACTGTAGGGATTTAGAGGTGTAAAGGGATACATGACAGGTAAGTGCCCCAGGCTCATGTCTCAGTGGCCTAAGGTTACACAGGATGGATTCAGTCTGTAATTCTTTTCGAACAAGTTTTTTTTGTTTGTTTGTTTGTTTGTTTGTTTGTTTTTTGTTTCTGTTTTTGTTTTTGTTTTGTTTTGTTTTTTAATGAGGCTACTAACAAGGGTGTCAATACCATTGTTTTTTCAGTGTGTAAGTTATGGACACTGCTTCAGTACATAATTGACTAAAAACAACAATTTTTATATGGACCACAGAGCAATCTCAGATATTCTGAAAGATTATGTTCACTGTAGATCTAGAATATTTAAGTATTTGCAATGCATTATGTATGTATATATATATGAATCTAGACATTTATAAATTTCTGCTTACCTACATATACATACACACAGGTACACAGGCATTTACAGGTGCATAGTTACACACATACACTAAAACAAAGGTTTATAAATACATATATACTCACATATATAGTCAACACGTATGTACATATGCACAATGGCAAATGAGGACTTATTTCTTCAGGCAGAACTGCTGTGTGCTGCTGTGAGAGCACTGCAAAGTAGACTGGCCAAAGAGCTTACCATCAAAACAAAATTGACAATGATCTTGACTTAATAAAATGATACTTATTAATGTATGTGTTTAGTAAGTACACTGAAAAAAATCAGATCTTACTCCATTGATACACAACATATGTTTATATATGCTGAGTATTTATGATGTAATATGACTGTTCTTCTAGTAAAGACTTGACTTTTAATGCACTTAGTCACTGTTTTAGCACATTATCAGAAACTTTACAACTCTTTCCAAGCTGTGGACATCTGGCTTAACAAAGATTGTGGCACCTGGCTTACAGGTAGGGAAAAAATGAAAAAGTGCTACACTAAAATATTTAAGATGTCTAAAAGTCTTTAAATAGCTTCTTGTTAGTTTATGAGATAAATACAAAAGATGTAGTATGATTCAAAAAAAAAAAAAAATTATTCTATCCTAATCTCAAATTCAGGGTGACTACAACCACATATGACATAATTTACCCATCTATATGTAGTTCTTGTATGCATATGTGTACCTGCATATTATAAACAGAATTGTTTGTGAATTTTAAGAGAGCAACTATTTAAAGGTCTGGTCCTGGACTGGAAGTCAGTACAGGTACATTGCAATGCAATATATAATACACATAAAATCACAGTTGTTTTGACCTTATGAACTCAAGTGAGTTCCCCTCTAATATCTTACTTCTTATCTATTTAAAATAAAATAAAATGAAATAAAATACTAAACTAAAATAAAAAATTTACGCTCAAGACCACCTCCTATAGCATCTATATTTCATATTCAAAATGCAATATAGTAAAAAGAATATTTTACTACCTTAGAGAAGACCATTTTTATCAAAAAGGCTCCAATGAAATATACTTTTATGTCTGAAAAATATTTCTTCACATCTGCAAGGCAATCTATGTTTTTCACGTTGCATTAAACTCTTACAGTTATATTAATGTTGTTGAGCTTTGGGAAGAGGGGACATAAAATCCCTAAGAAATATTATAGTATATTTTTCCCACTTTTTTTTTTTTTTTTTAACTGTTCATGTAATATTCTTTTTCCACTTAGATTTATTTTAGGTAGTGGGAGTTGTTTTAAAAAAGGAAACTTACAACCTTTGGATATTAATAATGTGCAATAATCCTAAAATATGCTATAATATTGATTTTTCTAAACCTAATATCAGCATTTTAAAAAGAAGGTTTTATTTTTGTATAGGTACAAAGTCTGACTTTTCCATTTGAATGGAATAGCCTTTAGGCAGCAGTTTGGGCACTTCCAGGAGCAACTGTGGCTGTAGGGAGCACTATGGACCAGAAGCACTGTGACCAGGGCATGCAAGCAGGGATCGAGAGGGTGCAGAAGTTTGTGCAGCTGTTCACACACAAGGGTGCATGAGGAGGGCCCTGCACCCTGCCTGTAATCCCACAGCCCAGGGAAGTGCTCTGGGTCTTTGCCATAATGATGGGCACTCCCCTCAGAGCTAAAACCAGTGTTCCTACAAAGAAAGCCCCTGAGATACCTGATGCTTCCACAGGCAAGAACTGCAACCGAAATATCATGAGACAATTCACATGACTGGAGGATCACAATGGGTGACTGTAGGCTGTTTCATAAAGACAGTCAGGGACGAAGAGGAGGAGGAGTTGCACTCTATGTTAAGTAGAACCCTGAATGTATAGAATTCAGCTACCACAATCGTGGAAGCCCTGCTGAATGCCTCTGGGTCAGGCTCAGAGGGGTAATTTCCAAGGGGGACCTTACAGTAGGCATCTGCTACTGACCTCCAAACCAAGATGATAAACCAAATGAAGCAATATTTGGATCATTTAAGCAAGCTTCAGGCCAAAAGAACCTGGTTCTTATGGGTGACTTCAACTACACAGACATCTGTTGGAAGAACAATACAGCAGCTAATAGGTCACCTGTCATCCTGGACTGTGCAGAGGACTGCTTCCTCATACAAAATTTAGCTGTGCCAGCCAGGACTGGAACACTGCTGGACTTGCAACTTACAAACTTGCTCTGTAATATCCAGGGTAGTCCTAGACTTGGCTACAATGATCACAATATTGTGGAGTTGGGTGTGCTGAAGGTTAGTGCTAAGAAAAAGGTTTTAGATTCTAGAAGTCAAACTTCAGAGCTCAGCTGGGAAGGATTCTGTGAGAGGCTTCCATGGAGGATAAGGGATCTAGTGGGTGCTGGGAGGCTTTAAAGAACATGCTCCTGGTAGCACAAAATTCCCCCCTTTTAAGGTAAGGGAAGTAGACAGAGCAAGACACCTCCTTAGTTTAACTGCAAGCTTATGAATCTGCTCAAAACCAAAAAAGAAGGCAGTCCTGGTGGACAACAACCTCCATATGAGTGAACAGCCTGCCTCTGTGTCAAAACAAGCCAAAAGGATGCTGGGTTGCATCAGTAAAGGCATCCTGAGCAAAGGTAAAGAAATCATTATCCCACTCCACTTAGTACTTGCCAGGCCATACCTGGAGTATTGTGTTCACATTTGGTCTCCAGTATACAAAAAAAGATGTGGACAGGATGGAGAAGGTCCAGAGAAGGGCCACAAAGATGACCAAGGGACTGAGAAACCTGCAGTATGAGGAAAGATTGAGAGAAATGGATTTGTTCAACCTTGAGAAAAGAAGGCTTAGAGACCTTGTCACTATGTTCCAGTATTTAAAGGTTGGCTGCAAAGATGGAAACTATTTTTACATGTCACATGGAAAAGATGACGGGTAATGGGTACAAGTGACTCCTGGGGAGATTCCAGTTAGGGACAAAAGAAATATTTTTCATGAGAACAATCAGCCATTGGAATAGTCTGAATAATCTCCCCAGGGAAGCTGTGGATTCCTCAATATTGGACACTTTTAAGATTCAGTTAGACAAGGTCCTGGGCTCCCTTGTCTAAACCATGCTTTTGCCAAGAAAGATTGGACCATATGAACCTTAAGATCCTTTCCAACCTGGTATTCTGATTCTGCCAGTCATACCAGTAATTAAATACAGAACTGTTTTTGTTTTCAGTTGGTCTGATATTTCTTACTTTAGCATAATTGCAGAAAAGAGATGAAAAGACATATTTCAAATTAAGACTTTTATAATAAATAACCTTTTTTTTTTTCTTTTTCCCTTTTTTTTTGTACTGGAAGGTTATTTAGCTGGTCAACCTAGAGCAAGCTTTAAAAAATCTGAACATGCTTACCCAGTTTAAAGTATAGCTTAGTGAAATCAACGAGGTGGTATGGCTGCTTACAGATAAATCCTTGGAATATTTCTAGACTGGAGATCATATTTCACCATTGGGGAACAGACCTTGTATCTTCTCCTCCAAAAATTCTCCTTCATTTACATCATGTTTCTCCTAACAACCTGAAAATTGTGTAATATATTATAATTTTTTTAATTACTTATTAAACCAAATAATATCTATCATACAATGCACATTACAAAGGAGTTAGTTCTATAGCTTAATCTCCCTCTCACCCTTTTCTTTCTATAGATTGCCTACCAGTGGCTTCTGTTTCTTTATTTCTGGTTATCTTTGTCTCAATTTGAGGAGTTTTCTGAAGGCGGGAATTATCAAAGAATTTTCTTAGCAAGCTGTTTCTTTGAAAATGGATGTTTTATTTTCCTAATTTTTCTTTTTCTTATTTACCTCAATTACCTGCAAGAAAAAAAAATAATATCCAGATACTTGGAAAGATACATTGTGGGAATTAATGTGTATGCATCATAATAAAAAGTGAAAGCATACTGGTGGTCTTAAAGGATAAAAATACAGTTCAGTAACCTCTTAGCCATCACATGAATGTCTTCACATCTGTGTATATATTTTTGGAGCCCTTCAGGATGAATTGTTTTTTATAAAAAAAACAAGGCAAGGACAAGGTTTGCGAGTAGATTTGTATGCCTCAAAAAATGTCTAATTTTTCTTGCAATTCCAGGTGACTAATGGAAAATAGTACATCTCTGCACAAACTTTATCCTGCCTATGTCCTTAGCCGACTGAAGTTAAAACAGAATGTCACTCTACAACAGAGTGTTGTTTTAGCCTAGTAATGGTATATGCAGTTTGGGCTTAATAATAATTATTGGTTTTCCCATATGTATTCTGACAGTTTAATACAACCTCATACAACTAAAAGTAACTCTGAGGGTAAGAAGCAAAAGTTTTGCTTCTTGCTTTTTTTTTTTTAATTATCACTGCCAAAAATAGGGACAATTTTATATCAGTCTTTTTTTAACAGAGATTAATTTCTACTCTTAATGTCTTACTTGGAACTGCTGGTCAATGGAGATGAATGTACATGATTCAGAGTCATGTAAGGGGACCTAAGGAATGTGATGAACCAGCACAATGCCTTTCACAACTGGAGCAGGTATTGGAACGTTAAGACCGTGCTTTGTTTCCTATTGCACAGTAAATGTAATTTCCCTGATCCTGCACTACTGAAAGAAATAACAAAACTTTCATTGGCTTCGCTGAGGGCTGGAATAGTCCCAGAATAACTTGTGCGCTCAACAAGTGTAATTTTCTATATCTTTAGGTATATTAAAAAAACAAAATAAAACAAAACAAAACAAAAAACCATGACAAATAAACAAACAAAAAAAAAAAACCCAGACCCAAACTGTTTCATCAGAATTCTCTGTACTAGTGGAAAATGGTTAGAACTGTTTAAACCTCCTTGAATCTGGGAGGATTAAATCCCGAAGTAATTTATAATTCAGAGCATTACCCCAGTGTTCATAGAAATGTAGTTTAATACGCAGTTGAAAACATCCCTCTTTTAAAATTCAACCTGTGATTTTCTAATGAACAAAACTAGTTTTATAGTCTGTTATGTATTTCTACTAGATTAAATATTTGTATATTTAGTGCTCAAATGGACAGAAGTCAATAATAACATTTTAAATTTACTTAAGACTGGGCACTATACCAGAGATTCTCAAAGTGCTTACAGAGTTCAAATTTATTTAGCCACCAGTATTTGTTATAGTTTTATGAGAAAAGTACTTAAAGGCAGTAGAGGTGTGGTGCCTTATTTGTTTAAATGTTAAGAAAGTTTTAGCCCTAATTCTCCAAGAATAGCATTCTTTGATTCTATGATTCTGTAATATAAGAACCAGAAAATATTTTGCTCTTGAACAGATAGCTGGTAGTTAATGTCATCTGATATGCTTTTAATAGCTTGACTCTTAATTTCATTCTTTTTATTAACTATATACATGTTTGCATTATCCATACATTAGAAAATCTGTTGCTAACACATGTTCAGAAGGCAGATTCCTTATCTGCACTGGCTTGCTTACATTGTTTTAGAGCTGTTAGGCCTAAATTTGCCACAGCCTACAGGTGTATGCTCAGTCCCATGACACTCTTTCCAGACATAATTTTAAAACATTGCTTTAAAAGTCCTGGGAGTCCCCTGAGCCATTCTAACTTTGTTTAATTCTTTTTCTGTATAACACTTTTCATAAGAGTGTGCCCCATAGCAGTAAACAAAATCTAATCAATAAAATCCACTGAAATTTGACCTTCTCGTCACCCTTAGACTTGGTTGGATTTTTTTTTTTTTATTTATTATTATAGTATTAGTTTTTTAAATTACTAAACAAATGGCGAATCTAGTTCTGTGTGTTCCCTTACGGTTGGCTGCAGTCATTTTGGGTAATCAGTTACTGCCGTAATAGCTCTTTAATTGTACAGCATATATAGAACTGGAACGATGTATTCATAAATGGGCTCTGGTTTTCATTTAATACTTGAATGCTCCTGAAGGGAGGAGGCTGATAATACTTGATAGCATCAACTAAAACACAAGATCCTTCACTGCTGTTTCAGTGCTGTACTGCAGTCTGATGAAACAGAAGTCCTGCTGCCCTTGTCCTGAATATGATCAGCTGTTACCAGGTGTCTGAAAAGCCACATGGTGCCTTTAGGATGCAGACAAATACCTGTGAAAAAGGAGAGATCATGACTGGATCATCAGTCATCCATTTGAAGCAAATGAGCATTCAGCTCATGGTGGATTCACGTTACCGTTCTAACAACACTGTTGAAATTTTTTCTGTTAAGCAAAGATTAAACACAGAAAGCTTGTTGTATTGTCAGTCACATGTGAGTCTAAAGCTTGATTGCTTTCTGTATTGTTTAACTGTAAGCTTGGGCTCTGTTTAGGACATAGGGCTGAACTCTGATCCCTTTCACAAGGCAGATTCTCAGCATACTCACTGTCTCAATGTGCACCCAGGTGCTCAGTCAGAATCATAGAATCATACTACCATAGAATCATTGAACCATAGAAACATGGAATGTTTGGGGTTGGAAGGGACTTTTAAAGGTCACCTAATCCAACCCTCCTGCAGTAACCAGGAACATCTCCAGTTAGAACCAGTTGCTCATCCAATCTGACCTTGAATGTTTCCAGGGATAGGGCATCTACTACCTCTCTGGGCAGCCTGTGCCAGTGTTTCACCACCCTCATAGTGAAGAACTTCTTCCTTATATCTAGTCTAAATTTACCCTCTTTTAGTTTAAAACCATTGCCCTGTCACAATAGGCCCTGTTAAAAAGATTTTCATATTTCTTATAAGCCCCCTTAAAGTATGAAAAGGCTGCAGTAAGGTCTCCCTGGAACCTTCTCTTCTCCAGACTGAACAACTCAAACTCTCTCGGCCTTTCTTCACAGAAGAGGTGTTCCAGCCCTCTGATAATTTTTGTGAGTCTTCTCTGGACCTCTCCAACAGGTCCATGTTTTTCTTGTGCTGAGGACTCCAGCGCTGGATGCAGTACTCCAGGTGGGATCTCACTAGAGCAGAGTCAATTAAAATCACCTCCCTCAGCCTGCTGGCCACACTTCTTTTGATGCAGCCCAGGATGCAGTTGCTTTCCAGGCTGCACTTGCACATGTAGAAGTTTTCATCAACCAGCACCCCTAGGTCTTTCTCCTAAGAACTGCTCTCAATCCATATGCCTCCCAGCCTGTGTTTATGTCAGGTATTGACCTGACCCAGGGGTAGCACCTTGTACTTGGCCTTGTTGAACTTCATGAGGCTGTCACGGGCCCATCCCTCCAGCCTGTCAAGATCCCTCAGGATGGCATTACTTCCCCACAGCATGTCGACCACACCACACAGCTTGGTGTCATTGGTAAACTGAGGTGGGATCTCACTAGAGAAAGGAGAGGAGGAGAATCTCTTCTCTTGGCCTACTGGCCACACTTCTTTTGATGCAGCCTAGGATATGTCTGGCCTTCTGGGCTGTGCGTGTACATTGCTGGCTGTCCCGAACCGATATCGGGGGAGGTTTCAGTATGATCCCAGGAGGCAAGATTAAGACACAAGCAAGGTCAAATGCCATACACCCAACAGAGTTTTTATTTCAAAAAGAGAAAAATGTTAGAAAAGAGTAGCGACAGGACAGAGTGAAAATAAAAGGCAGAAATGAAGCAAGCGGTCGGTAGAGAATGGCCAGAGCAGTTCCCACCATGGGCCTGCAGCGCGCCGTCGGGCTGGAGCTGTCTCAGCTTTGGGGGTGGGTGGTGGAGAAGCAGCAAGGCGACAAGCAAGCTGGAGATCCCTGAGCAGGCCACAGATCCGTGAGCAGGCCGGAGAGCCGTGAGTGGGTGAGTCTGTGGCGAGCAGGTGAGGAAAAAGAGCGAAGAGGAGAGAGGAGAAAGAGAGTGAAGCAGTGTCCATGCCAGCTTAAATAGGGTCCGGGCTGGGTACTGATGTCACGGGTCCTCCTCCAGGTTGGCGCAGGCTCCTTTAGGTGAAGTGCACCTGCGTGACCCCAGGTGGAGAGGCTGCCAGGTCTGTCCCAGGCCACAGGCCTGTTCCGTGCAGAAGCCCGTGCTGCACCTCCCCGGCCGGGGGATGTGTGGGGCAGGCCAGCGGTGTGCCCGGGGGCTCCTCTGGATTGACCCGTGATTCACACACATGTGCTCAGCTCCTCTCAGCGTGGTGCATGCCCAAACATGCTCTGCCCAGCTCACACAGCTCTTCCACACATGCAGTCCTCCATCCAAGGCTATCTTTGAGACAAACATTCATGGCTCGGTCGTTCACACTGGCTCATGCCCAGCTTTTCATCAACCAGCATCTTCAAGTCCTTCTCCACAAGGCTACTTGCAATCTCTTCATCCCTCTGTCTGTCTTTATACCAGGGATCAGCCCAACCCAAGTGTAGGACTATACACTTGCCCTTGCACTTAGAATGGTTTGGATTGGAAGGGATCTTTAATATTATCTAGTTCAATCCCCCCCAACATTGTCAGGGACACCTTCCAGTAGACCAGGTTGCTCAAAGTCCCATCCAACCTGGCCTTGAACACTTCCATGGAGGGGGTATTCACAACTTCTCTGGGCAATCTGTTCCAGTGAACCACCACCCTTACAGTCTGCTAAGTCACTAAAAATTGTCTGCCATATGCAACATTACATCAGTTTGTCTTTTTCCAATCATAATGTGAACACTTGAAGCCAATCTGCAGATACTTCAACAGATAATAATGCAGACAAAAAGAGTGTGGGTCTCAGTGTACATCTATATAACTAAATAAAAAAGGGGCATGGAGAAACATCAGTTCTGCAAGGATATACCTATTCCAGGGAAGTTAAAAGGGATATGTCATGAGTATAGACACACAATTTTTATACCCACAATATTAAATAGATAGGAAAGTAAATCTCACCATTTAGTCTGTGTCAGCCACTACTCTACGACTATGCTTCTACCACGATTCAGTCATTCACATGGGCTAAGTACTACTTGCAATCAACAATGTATAATGACTAGCCTGACTGGAAGGGTGGGAATGTTAGACCTATGTCTATTAGCCATGTCATGATACTCAGGATTAGGATCTGTACACGAAGTTCACTCTGCTTAATTGATATGTTGGTCCATAGCTCATGTTTGGCTTACTCCAACTTGATCTCTCCAAGGCAAATCTGCTCTAGTGAGTCAATGTGGGTCTAAAACAAGTTTCTTCCAGATGACATCAGGGCCAGGGATTAATCCCCAGCCTGCCACTATTTATCATCTTAAATAGAGTCAAAATTTATCTGTTGTAAGCCTGTTCTGAAGTCTACTTCAAGCTTTGTATTGTAGGTATAGGTGGAGAAGTTTGGAGCTACAATATCATCTGTCTTCTGACATGTTTATATAAGGCTTTGCCAGAATTCCTTCCATTAATGGAATGTTCAATAAACACTTATTTCATTACTTACTTGTGACAAGAGGATTAAAAAGGTAGACAAGAGGAACACAAAATCATGCCTGCTGTCCTTTCATAGCAGCAAGCTTTGATAGATGTATTCCACATCTGCTAAGCCATTTTCCCCGAGACAATACAGAGGAAATTCAATAAAGAAATTGTTCCTCAGCTGTCCAGTGCCCTCCATTACAGATTCCGTTGTCCTAACACAACACTGCATTTTGTTTGTTGCTTAAGGCCTCAAATATATAATGGCCAAACAGCACAAAATTTCCTATAAAACAACCACACATCAGGAGAGGAAAAAAAAGACATTTTTTTTGTTTGTGAAAGCTCTCTACATATCTCATAAATAAACCATTACTTTGAGCCGTATTCTGACCTCATGCCATGGTATCTTTACTGAACTTAATCAATATAAACTTAAAAAATATTACAATGCTTAGATTTATGTAAAGCCATACAGACTAGTTTCACAATCTGCCAGATACTAACTCCCTATAGCTGAGGCAAAACACACAAACAAAAAATAATCAACAAAACAAGCAAAAGTAACACATCTAAAGCATATGTGATAGCCATCTCAAAGTCTTCTCAGTTCTGGTGGTAGACTCAGCCCAGGATAGCAACAGTCTCTGTTCTTTCTTCTGGCGTACGGAAACAGACTCTATAACTCGAAAGTTATAAAGTAGGTATGTTTATTGCGCGCAGATGCACGGGGGATCTCTCCACCACAAACGTGCATGCATGAGGAAGTAAGCCATCCCATATTTACACAGTGAAACGATACATATTCATGTGACGCCTATACATATTCATTACCTAACCCCGCCTACTCCCGCTTTGTATGATAATGCATGCTAATTACTTTATCAGTCCTTCGCGCTTGCGCAGATCCTCTCCAGAAATTGTGGGCAGGGGTCTTCCTATTGTTGGCAGTGGTCTCTGGGAGGAAGGCCGTAGGTCTTCTTCACAATGTACTTTTCACCTCTTTCTCAAAATGTGATGGTCTTGCAAGTTTGCGGTATTTTACAGTCTGAATATGTTTCAGTTCCCCTTTTTTCCACTATGTCTCGTCTCATATTCTAAAGAGAGCGGTTTTTCTGCTGATCAGGTTAGTAAAACCTTTAGTTCCCTTTTTTCCCGCCATTTCTTGTCTAATAATAAAGCCCACAAGCAGAGTTCTTATGCAAGCCCTTGCTGAGAAGCAGAACTCCTTTTTAGCAAACAGTCTACATTTTAAAATTCTTAATATGTATAACTAATCATTATTTTCTGTCTTTCATTATTCTTACTCCATATCACTTCACTTCCAAGATTCAGGAGATAGGTCAGGTGCTTTAAATTCCATCATCTGGATATTTGTTTCTTTGATGAATGATTTCAGGTTCAGTCATAAATGCAAAATTCACTGCTGTACTTTAAAAATTAAGAAATTAATGTTTACATTTTATTTGTCCTAGATGAAGGTTCATGATTCTAAAACTGATGCAATGTGTAAGATGATAATTCCTTGTCTGTGAGTACTGTAATCCTGTAGCCTATAATACAATATACCCACAGCTAGTAGAGGCCACGAGCTTTGCAATAAGCTTGCAAGGTTTTAGGACTGAGGTTTGTCAGGATTGTTTTGTCTGAACTTTTCTTGACCTGCCTGCAGCTTTGTTTTTATTTGGTTTATTTGTAACAGCAGTTTTTCTTCTGATTAGGTAGCTATTTCTAATTTGTTTTGCTTATCATTATATAGTGCAATCATAGTTTTATAGAGATAATAGTGACAAGTTGTTTTTTTCTAGGCAGAATGAGATATTTATGGTTCTAAAGTAATGATGTAGAGTAGAGAAATACAGACCTGATCTGATAGCAGAAGCCTTGAGAAGTGGGGATGCAGCACAGAAGAGCACAGGAATGGGATGATAAGGGATGAAATAGAGGCTCTCCCTGGAGACTTCATGGCTGTAAATAAGTCATCCCTGGCCAGTTACAGAAATGCAGATCTAGAGCTGGAGAAAACTGGTTTTAGGGGTAACAAAGAAAAAAGAATCAGTATGTAACATACCTAAAAGTTATTGTAGCTATTATATTGAGATATAATATGCAGCTGCAGACCAATGAAGAAAGTTGTAAAATGATTCTAGCAAACATAGAAGAATTATTCTTTGTGAAACCCAGAGTGAGGGAGAAGAAATCTTCAACATTAACACCAACGATATTCCTCCCACAGTGAAGGACTCTTGCTCTTGCTGCCAACAACTCACTGCAGCACCCCCTCTACCACCACCCGAATGAAACTGGCACCAGAACTCATGAGCAGAGGGAGGTATAACACCAGTGAAAGCACAAAAACTAAGTGCATCTTCAACAGTTTTTATTGTATTACTGCTATTACTGAGACCTTTTTTTTTTTTTTTTTCCCTACTAGAATTATTATTTCCTTTCCTGTAATAATTTGACCTGAACTGATAAACCTTCCTGGATTAGATTGTTAAAAGGGCTACTATGCTAACAATAAATTATTTGCTTTAAAAATAAGGTATATTTTCTCTTTCTCCTTAAACAATATTTTTAACATAACAATCCGGAATAAAGTCTGAACTGAAAATAAAAAAAGAAAAAAAGTGGCAAAAGCCTTCTAGATAGCTGCAGCTGCTTATTGCTCAAATGTTGTTCGCTTCCTCTTTCAAAACTGATTACAGAGCGAAAAGCAATAAGGGTCATTTTAGTTCCCCAGACGCAAAAACACTTAGTGTCATTTGAGAAGCCCTTGGCTATCTAAGATATCTATAAGAAGTTGGCAAGTATGACATAAAACCAGTGAATGACCTGTATTCTCTTCTGTACTGTCCGTAGGCGGCTACTTCAGACAATCTAGGGAATCTCAAATAACATTCGAGTTCAAGGAACTTACCCCTAAAAAAAATTCTACTAAGTCTGACTCAGAGCATACCACTGGAAATATAAAATCACTGAGTTCTGAGGGGTTTTCCAGATAATATTTGACCCCATCTTATTTTACCTCCAGTTCAAATAATTTTACCTCCAATTCAAAGAATGCCTTACCGATAAATACAGTCTTAGCCTACTGTTGAATTTATGTTGTTTACCTGTAATACTGATTCAGAAGCAACTTTTGTGCTCTCTTTAACTTAGTTTTCCATAAGTTTGAAGTATGAGAAATACTGTTTGCAGTGAAGAAACAAAAACTTGTAAATATAACACAAGTTGCAAGGGTAGTTTCTCAAGCAACTGATGGTCAGAATCACCTTGCTGAAAGTGACATCACTTGTGATACTAATACCTTTAGAATTCAAAAATAAAGAAGACTGCTAACTAGCTTTCCTTTTGTGTGTGTGTGTGTGTGTGTGTTTTAAAAACAATCAAAAAAGAAAGTGTTTAAATGTTTTAATTTTTAAACAAGTTCTTGAATTTTTAAACATTAAATTCCTGTTCTGAATGCAAATTTACTTAAAGGTTGGATAAAGACCAGCTTTACTGTATCTTTCATTCATATTGTGTTAGTGTTGCAGGGATATGACATAATTAGTAAGATGCTTATTCTGAGCAGTTAGCTCAGAAATGTTAGTTTAAAAAAACCCAAACCTTCAATTTGAAATACAATTCAAAGTCAGTATATTGTAGTGGTTTTATGCATGTGAACTTTCAGATTGTTGTGCTCAGAAAAATAAACCAACCAACAGGAACAAGCTATCCTGTAAAAAATTTGGTTCATATTTTCAGATCAATGTTACTTTAGCCCATTGATTCACCTTTTATCTCCATATCATCAAAAAAAATATATTTTGTATATGACAGGAAGTGTTTTCAGAAGCATTACCATGATAGCTGCCTAATTTGGTAGTAAAGTAAAAATTAGATCTGGAAGCCTAGATACAAAGGGACTTAAACAAAAACTGATACTATTGAAGATGAACTTGCAACAACAAAAAAATTCTTTATGCCATTCCTTCATACAAAATAGATTTTAATCAACAGCAGTTACTCACAGGTTAATGGGTCATTTAGCTAGTACTTTCTGGGGTTGAGTAAGTCCCAAATGGAGTGAAGAGAAAGGGAACAATCTGGCACAGATCTCACTGTGTACCAGTTCCTCAGTGCAACCCTGAGAAAATTTCCAGTAAAGATAGTTAATAATCTGGCAAATGACATACGCAGACACTGATCTTCATGTTGCTAAGAAAGTCTTTTAAGGCTTCAAGTTTCTCCATTCTACTAGGTACATTATTTTTTTTTTTTTGTAACAGAGGTACATATTCTTGTTTTCCTCAAACCTAATGGGATGAATCCTTGCCTCCTTCCTCTGTTCTTATTCCCCTGCTTTCCATGCAGAACTTTACCTTGGAAAAGCCAATTAGGGATGTAAAGGTTTGATTCTAAAATCTTATACTGCTCAATACTTTCATTTATATCTTTAGAGGCTTGTCTTATATATAGATACCAAAGAATAGATTTATTGCTTCAACTTAACAAAAAAGGAATCAGATCAAGGGTACAGAATAAGCAGTTTACTAGGGTGCAATGCTTATATCTGCAGTGTATGTTAATTGCAGTTCTATTTTCCAATACACATGATATTCTCCAAGTTTATCTACTTCAGGTAAATCATAAAATTTGTTTTGACATTTTGCGCCTTTAATTTTAGTTTTACGACATTGTTTTGGTCTTTGCAGTTGATAAACTAATTTATTCCCCTTTAAATTTTTTGAAAGAGAACATTATTTTGCTAAAAGTTTTATCTTTAAAAACATTAAGCACCTCAAAAAGAAAGTCTTTACGTGATTTTAACCTGTCACAACTAGAAACATAAAAACCTTAATACTTCTAAAAATTTAAGGCTGTTTATAAAGTTCATCAAATATTACTCTTTCTTCTGTATATCATGAGTGACTTAGAAATGTCTTCAGCTATATATTACTGTATCTAAGCTTCAAGCTTGCATCAGCTAATGGTGTGCCTATCTACTGTCTCCTTTCAAACATTTTCCAGTTACACTACATGTATTTGAAAAGTTGAAAAAAACATAAAGATTTGCATGCCAGGACAAACATCATCAAAAGCATGATATGAACAATTTTTTTTTTCTTTTTCTTAATTGTTCTTTGCTGTATTGATTAGTATCTCTGCAGTTTTCAGTACTTAGCAGTGTTTGAGGTGGTACTTTGGAGTAGATGGATTATGGATATCGTTTAGTATGAGAGTCTGGCACAGCAACTTGTTACCCAACTACGTGTGTAGACTGTCTTCTCTACATATTTTCATATTTTCTCTTTAAAAAAGAACCAACAAAAAATATATCCAGATTCCTTTCTAGTCTAATTCTAGTTTTATTGATTATTAGATAGGTTTTTGTCTCCTCTAATGTTACATGAGTTTTCATCACAGCACTGATGTATTTTATTATTATTTAAACTGTATTATGTGAATGCTCTTGATGATGCTGTTTTAAAATGCATTTTTGTAAGTAACTGAGCATCTTTAAACTTACCAGCTTTAAGCTTTAAAACTTCCTCTCTAGCACTGGAAATTTAAAATTTATTTTTCGTAAAATATTATTTATCTTATTTTCTCCTAAAACTCCTGTTAATTTCTATATGCTTTCTTCAGCCTTTATCATAAAACTGTTATGAAACTCATTCCTCATTGGATCAAAGAAGAGTTTTTCACATCAGTTAGCCAGCTTCAATACATTTTCCAGTGATGGTTACGAGCATGTTGTTAGAACAAATGCTTACTTTTTTTTAGTATAATTTTTGATCAAATGATCTTTATGAAGGATTAAAAAGTAAAAGTCTGTAGAGAGAGGAAAAGTCTAGTAGATGAATCCTCTGCCCTGCAAACAGTGTGTGAATTCCTCCTTGTAATTCTACTTTAATAACTCCATTCTGACCTTAAGTTCTTCAAGGCACTGTATTTCATTCATGAAATAGCTCATACAGGTGTGACTGAATGAGCTTTAACAGTCTAAACTAGCAAGAATGGTAGAGATGCAGATACATAGAAATTATACTGAAAGGAATATAAAGAGATAAATTCTAAAGATCTCCAAGTAAAACCTGAGAATTTTGTTCTGAGTAGTTTATAGCTCATTTCTTTTCTTGATAGAAACTGATTTCTTTCAGAATGACGTGTGAGTAATTGTAGTGAACATCCTTCTCAAGCCCAAGTTTACAGTGCTTAAGATGAGCTGACTTTTTGGACATTTGGAAAAGCATCATCAGTAAAAACAGACTGTGTTTTATCTGTTGTTCCATTTTAAAAGCTTAATTCAGGTTTTCATACATACTGTTAACAATGGAACCTATATAGAGATTTTACACTTATATTATGTGGTCACTGTGCTGATTATACTTCACAGGTACCTTTGATATGATAAAACAAGGAATAAATTACTTAAAAGTCATATGCTGAGCATTATCTTTTGGGATTTTCTTTTCACTTCCCTACAATCTTATTAAGAAGTTGATCTGGTCTGAGTGGTAGTAAGGTTGTACTTGTCAGTGTCAGATCTGAATGCTAATAAGAACATAGTTCTAAGAAATACTGCACAATATTTACATATCCCTAACAATACTTTAAACAAAGCTTCTTCAGACATGCATTCGAAGGACAATTGTAGATATTATTAAAAGACTAAAAACTATCAGTTTTTCATGTGCCAATTTACTGTTTACTTACTTTAAACATTTTTTTTTAAAACACTGGCAGCAATAGTGTAAAATTGATACTTTTGTTCTAATAGTAATAAAAAAAATACTCTTACATAGAAGTAGTTCATGAGTTCAAAACCAGTGTTACAGCTTCTACCTGCTGTGAGACACTGTAAAATATTTCTATCACACTACAAGAAAACAAAAAAAAAAATAAAAGTTATCCTATCAGATTTTTGTGATATCCATAAATGTAATTTCCCAAGTCATGAAAAATAAAATTCTTGTGAGAATCAGAAGCTGATTTTTGAGGTAAGCAGCTGAATGGTACTGCGTAAACACCTGGTATGATGGTTTGACCCCAACCAGCAACTAAGCACCCACCAGCTGTTCACTCGTTCTCCCCACACTGGAATGGGGAGAGAATTGGGAGGGCAAAAGTGACAAAAGCTCATGGGTCATGTTAAATATAATTTAATAAGTGAAGGAAAAAAAAACCCTCCATACTTGAAAAAACAGGTGATGCAAAGGGAATCACTCACCACCTCTCACCAGCAGAATGATGCCCAGCTGGTCTCCAAGCAACAGCTACCTGACTCACTCTCCATTTTACTGCTGAGAATTATGTTGCATGCTACAGAACATCTCCTTGGTCAGTTTGGGTCAGTTGTCCCAGCTGAGTCCCCTCCCAACCTTTTTCCCACTCCCAGCCTATTGCCTGAAGGAGGAAAGAATGAGAAACAGAAATCCTTGACAAAGTGCAAGTGCTGTTCATCAAGAGCTAAAACATGGTTGTGTTGTTAACACAATTTTGATCACCAGTCTAAACCTGTTAATTTGTGTTTGGTGTAATGAACCCAAGATGCTTGGGCTCTGCAAAGTCTAAGAAGGTAAGGTAGATTTTACATTACAATTAACAGTCTGAACACTGCTAAAGATTGAATGATAAGACAAGGATAAAACATTTTGGACTCCTGTCCAGGACTCGTCTGATTCATATACATTAAGTTTGATTTTTCCTTTTCCCTCACTAGACTTAGCAGCTCTCCACACAAGCACACAATATGCAGATTTACATGGATCTCATGAGCTGATCTAAACTATAATTATATCATCTCAGTCACTGGAACATCGCCCTTTAATAGTGATGAAAATTATAAAGTGGGAGAGAGTAGAGAATCTTTGTCATTTATATTTTACATTGGGAAACTCTTACCCTGAATGTACACAGCACAGATTTTCAAATGTTCCTTTAATCATGGGTGAAGATTTAAGCATCTAAACAATCTGGATGGAAATGATTGCAAAAGATCCCAGGGGAATCCAGTGACACAGCCAGAGACAACATTCACTGTTCCTGAGCTATAAGTATAGCTGTAGGATCATACCTATCACTGTCTTGTTTTCTTACTGTTAGAGGGAGAAGATAAAGGTGTTCTCAGTGTCTTTTCCTGGAACTATCTCATTTTCTGATCAAGATGAATAGCTCAGTGGCCTCTCTATACAAGTAAGATACCCTTCAGCTGTGGCAGTGCCTAAAATGTTTCCTATTTTTTTTTTTTTTTTGCCTGCACTTCACAAGGCAGGAACATACCTTCTAATGTGTTAAATGAGCTGTTCACGGTGAAATATGGAAGGTTTTGCTCACCCAAAAGGAACTAGGAATTGCATGGTACCCTGTGGGGTTTGGATCAGACAGTAGCCTGAGCATTATGTCAGATTTAAAATATTCTTCAGTTATATTTCTAAATCCACTATGTCAGAAGGTGAGAGAGGTCAGAAGACCAGACACAGAACATCTTCATGTAAAGATAAGGAATTTATTAAAAAACAGTGAAGGGAAGATCACATCTCAGTTTATTAAAAGTGAAGAGAGGACCTTTACAAGAGGGGAGGAATAGGTTAGCTCCCAAGAGCAGTGTCATATTTAGAAACATTGTAAGAAATAGTTTTGATTTTGAGTGAAAATAAACCTTCCTGAAACTTCAGAAAAGTTTGGGTTTGTTCTTACTGTCTCAATTTTTCATTATTTTGCCCATATATCATTATAGCATTGGCACTATTCTACTCCTTGTGAGATATTGATGTTTTTTCATGTCTCTTAAGAAAGATCTTCTGTGCAGGAAATATGGAGCTTAAGCACACTGCAGTAACTGCCACTACCTCTCTAGTGTGCCCCACCCTGCTGAGCTGATAAGACACAACTCCAATGGCAATTTTGGCTTGCTCTGCTGGACAGCTGCAATGGATATTCACACTCCTACCTCAGAGTCCTGCAGTTTTGAAACCCTGACTCTGTTGTATCATTATCCTGATTTTTGATGCTAATCAGCATCCTGATTTTTCCAAATTTCTCCATGTTGCAGACTCTAAGGATTGATGCCTGTGGTTTTCATTTTTCCTTTTTCTTTTAGTCTACAAGCTGACAGAACTCCAAAGCCATTCAAGAACATGCTTGCCAATAAGGGATTTTTGTAAATCCAGTATCATTTCTAAACAAATTGATGCCCTCCAGCTAGCTCATATTTTATGTCAGTGATATTGAAAAATTATGTTGGTATGTTTGAGGATTTGAAATCATATGTTTTTGACTTGGGAATCTAAAAGAGTAGTTTTTAAATATTTTGTTCTCTCGTTTACCATGTAACATTCGTAATATCTATCATCAACAATCATTGCACTTGGTGTCATTTATCACATAGGCAAACTAATAAAATGTCATCACACTTTGCACATTAGAAGTAGAAGCTAGGTGCCACAACACTGACCTACTAATTACTAGACAAAATGCAAATTTCTGGCAGGTTAGAAGAATCTTGCAAACTGCCAAAGCTCAAATATTTGTGGCATCTGAGGTGAGGAAGTTAAAGCCTTTGTCTGGATTCTGGTGATGTGACATTGCCATACTGCCTTTTAGGTAGAGCCTGACTTCTGCAGGTATTCATGGTGCAGTTGTACTGACACCCCTACAGAGTCCATACCTGTGGTGCATCTTTTGCCACTAGAGGGCAAACATATAAGATACATGACTGCAGGAGAGCTAAAATTGGTGATTTTATTTTGATTTTTTTAAATTATGTAGCATTTTCTTGAATTTGCACTAGTGCATGACTTTCCACAAGATTTAGTAATGATACATGTAAGGAAGAATAGTAACGGGTGGGATTTTCATTTGTTCACTCATGGGTTTGGAGGTTGGAGTTTGTTTGTTTGTTTTTCCAGGTAGAAGATCCCAAAAGACCTCAGACAACAGTTGAAACGTCATAAATTGAAATTTAATCACTTTCAGGAAACTGAAGGGAAAGAAGAAAGAAGGAAAGAAGATTAAAAAAATGTGAAAAAAAAATGAAAACGTTTTAATTGTATTACCTGGACCAAATGAAAAAAAAAAAAATGTTAATTTTATATAGAACATAATGTCGACTCAATTTTGACTAGAAAACATGGTGACTTTTTCACGTGTAATCGCATACTCAGATAGAAACAAAATTCAATACGGCCCAGCTTTTAAATAGAATATCACACTTACTAGCTAGACAAAAAAAAAAAAAAAAAAAAAAAGCTAAAAGATATTTAAATACAACATAAATATTTCATAGAGTAATGAAGTCTGGATTACAAAGTATTTGAAAGACTTCAGATTTCAAATAGTGCACAAGTGCACACAGGATATCTTTCATTCTGCAGTGAGCTCAGGCATAATATATGCGTACTGACATGTAGCATTGATTTTTCCTTATGTATGGCTGTATTAATTTTTAAAGTTCACACAGACAAATGTGCACTTTTCAGAAACAGAAGCAAACAAATAAGATCCTCAACTGAAACCTCCATTATGAAGCTGTTTTTAATAGATGTGTGCATTTAAAAAAATAATTCATTTTTTCAGTTTTTGAAAATAGTTTTTTAAAGGATAAGACCTTCTCTTATACGTTCACATTTATAGATTTTTACATGCACAATCTTGCTTTAAAATTTAACTCTTGTTCAAGTGAAAAATTTATTTCTACAAGTGATATTTTATGAATTCAATAGCTGGAAGCAATCGGCTTTTGATGGCATTTTTTCCTTGAAACAGTAAATAAAAAAAATAAACAAACAAATTCAGCCCTGTAGCAAGTTCATTACAGGCAAGTTTAAAAACATGTCTACTGTGTATTTTCAATAGCACCAAAAGAAACAGAATATATATTATGCAAATTATTTAGAACTATTCATGATAACATAGGAAATGCAGAAAAGGAATGTGCTTTCTTGCAAACTTACAATGCATAGCAGTCTTCCTCATCTATCTCTCCGGCTTGCCTAGGCCGACATCAGACCTTCATAAAATTCTACAAAACAGCTCAGGTTTTTACATTGTGGAATTTTTATTGTCACTAAATATATTGCTGCAGAAATGCATGATGGAAATGTCACTTTTGCAGTGTGATTGCTAATTGGCATTTCCGTTACTACGGCTACACAAAACATAGGCAAACACAGATTTTCCTCCCAAGTGAGATCCATTCATTTTGGATATGCTTATTTATTCTACTAAAGGGATAATTCCCCCAGGGCCTTCAAATCTTGTTTGCAAAAGCGTAGGGATGCTTCATACTATCCAGGAGAAAGTCCCTAGACTGGTAATTGATTATTTACTTGGTGGGGGGGGAGTTGTTTGATTGGTTGATTTGGTGGAGTTGGGTTGGTTTGTTGGCCTGGGGTGTTTTTTCTGGAGAGTAGTAATCTGTCATGGTTTAGACCCAACTGGGACCTGAACATCACACTTGTGTGCTCGCTTGCTGCCCCCCCCCCACCCTCCGAAAGGGAAGGAGAAGAAGGATGAAAACAGAAACCCCTGTGGGTTGAGATAAGGAGAATTTAATGTAACAATGCAAAAGGAGAAGCAACAACAACAGATGCAACAATAATAAAAATAATGAAACACTACACAAAATGAGCAATATAGAACAAATCAGAGGAATGGCATTGTCCCCCAAGCTGTCCTAACCACCCACTGGAAGCTGTGATTTGCCCAGCCCACCCCCCACCCTTATGTAGTAGGCATGATGCCAGTACAGTATCAAATAACCCACTGGCTGATTTGTTGGTCTATCCTGGCTGTGACCCCCTTCCCATTTCTCGTGCAAATTAACCCTATCCTAGCTGAACCAGGACATAATCCTGTTAAAGAACTTTAGCCAGAAACTAATGACAGCTTAAAAACCTCCACTGCATTAAGGTTTTGTCAGTTGCTTTTGGAGTTAGAAAACAAAATAGTGGAAATGCCAGCTGTGATTCCACAAACTCTCTTGTTAAAGGAAAAACAACTTAATTTACTGACCAATGCAAATAAATCTAGTGGCAATTAGACCAATGCCCTGTTAAGATGCAAAACTGAGGCCAAATATTGACAATTTAAGTGAACGGATTTGGAGTTATGTACTGTATGGGTCTTGTCTGACCAGCAGTTGGTTAAGTTAACAACTAGCATAGTAAGCTTTGGACTACTTCAGATGCTTTATGGCAAGTAGTCCAGAATTGGTTTTCATTGATTTGCTGGGATCTTTTGAATGTGAAAATGTCCTGTAGACTTTCACATACGCCACAGAATTGTCAAACCGAATGTGAAAATGAAGTAACAGTTACAAGGCTGTTTATTTCAGTTTCTATGAGGCTGAATGTATAATGGAGTCATGACAGCTATCTCTTCACAGCCAGACTGTGAAACTGAGAACTTAAATTCAGTTTTGAAGAAATGATTCACTCTTACTCATAACAAAAGTTTAAATTTTGTGACAGCATTTGACAGAGAGTGGGATTAGGTAAAGATGGTAAAGAAGGGAGTTTCTCTGTAAATGTACAAAATAAGCTGCAAAACAGAACAAAATTGTCACTCTTTAAGAACAGCACTTAAAGATAGTAGCCCCATAACATCTTTTCTACAATTACACTTTGTGCTGATGGCAGTATTTGACTAGCTAAGTAGTTGATCTCCTTCCCCTGGAGACTGTACCTGACTGCTGATCTTGTGAATGAAGCTAGTATGAGTACTGTATATTTTTACTGTGGGAGCAAAACAAAGTACAAAGCTCCAAGTTGTCTGTGAGTCAGTAGCAGAATGATATTGCCTACAAGTTCTTTTGAAATTGCAAAACCAAATTGGTTTTGTAGATAAATTGACATATTTAATAATAACAATAATGATAACAACAACAATGATAAATATCAGGTCCTGAGCACCTACACATTGTAAAAGAAAGTGAAAAACAGCTATCTGCTTTTTATCAAGAACAGATACTGAAGGATGTCTTAAAATTTAAAATAGGGAGAGAAAATAAGTTACTTCAGAGAGGATTCTTTTTGCCTTGCTTTCACTGCCATCTTTTTTCTTGCATTAGTTGTCCTTATGTTAAGAAACTAATTCTTATCAAAGAGAAGTTTTAGATGCAGTTGTTAGACTACAATAGCAAGACGTCTACATAGTCTCTCCATATACCAGATAGAAGTGGAAATATTGATTGATCACTCAGGAACACTTACTGATGTTGTCTTGGTGATAATGTGAAACTTGAAAGCAGACAAGACTCACCTGCTAAGCTTGCCTAATATATAAGCTATTGTCATTGTAAATCCTACCCCAGCTGTTAAACCATTGTGCTTATATTTTAAAAAACATTTTTACTACAAAATACTTTTCATAAAGAAACAATCTGATTTAAGGGTAGATTTCAATTCTGGACCTAGGTGTTGGACATGTGGTCTGGAAAGACATTGCCTCTTAAAAGCCCTCTTTTAGGTATATTTTTCCTACTTCATTAATTTTATGGAATTTGGGAGCTGGTAATTTGCTTTATGCCAGTGGATGAAATGGCTCAATCACCATCTCAGCTCATCCATTCTTAGCAGCATGTGAGGGACATAACCAATGTGACTTCTTCATCCATGGACAGCCTTCCCCAGGGAGGCAACAGTGCAGTAATATCTATCTCAACTTCTACAGCCAGATACATGGATGAAGTGCTGGGGTTTAAACCCCCATCCCTGAATGAGGGTTGGCAAATGGATGATGTCCACAACCAGGCAAGAAAGACCCTCCTGATTGGTTTTCACCCAGGATCTGGCCAGCCTTGGGTGGGAACTGATTAAGAGATCAGCACCAGGTGCCCCTTCTTTCAACATTAACTTGGAGGTGGGGCAAGAAGCCACCCCTATAAGATCTGACTCCAGTTACAGGGCAGTTGGGAGGTTTGCTTATTCAGTGTAAGGACTGTGTGGGGGTTCTAGCTCTTGCAAGGGCTACCTGGCTTTTTACAGCAACTGGAATTCCCAGGATGGCAGGGCCAGAAGATGAAACTGTCTTTGAGTCCCTACTGTATAACTAGATTCATGGCCTGGCTCCTACCATGACCCATGGCTTAACTTCTTGGCTGGTTCACTCCTTTCTTCATGTTTGTGGTGGTAGGTGGGTATATTACTTGTTCTTCCCTCTGGTTGTCTGGTGCTTTGGATCTCTATTGTGTAATGTGGTAGTGGAGGGAGGAGTTTGGCTGCTGGTCTACCTGTTAACGATAATATCATCCTATACTGGGCAAGTGGTCAGCAGAAGGATGGTTTTAGAGTGTAGTATGATCAGGAGACTGATTATTTTTATGCCTTATTACTACTTTTCTATGAGAATGTGATCCACTCCTTACCTCTAGAAAAACACTAGTGTAATTGAAGTAAAAAGCCTAAAGCTTTCCTACCCATAACTTTCAGCTACCCATACTTTAGGTAAAGGTCCATACAGGTAATCTTGAGAGATTCTCAACAGTGATATATTGGCCAGAAAGTTCATTGCCAAGTGAGCAAGACATGCACTTCATCCCAGGAGCTGTGTATGGTTTCTACAGGTCCTACCAGACCAGAAAACAAGAGACCAGAAAAAGGAAGATCATGTTACTATTAAAAGGCTATCAACCTGGTCATATGTGTGAATGAGTATATTGATAATGTAGTTATTTTCATCATTTGGAGTAATTTCATATCACAAGTCTAAACTAGACACAGAGGTATATATATTTTTTTTCCTTAAATCTCATTCCTTGCTGTATAGGTAGATCTAACTTCTTTGTCATCATCAGTCTTATCTGATCTTCCCTCTAAAACAAGAGTGTTGACAAAAATGGTAAGATGTTATGTAACAATGATACAGTTAAGGTATTATTTTTGGTGAGTATTACTTTCATTGTGTCATATGCTACCTGGTTTTGATTAGGTAAAAGTTGGTACAACAGAAAAAATGTCACTATGGTAGTTTCAGTCCAATATTTTTTTTCCTCCCCCTGTAAATACAGAATCCTTTATAACATTTAAACACATTACATTAATGTCTTGTAACCAATTCAGTTACAAATTTCAAGTCTCTCTAGAAGGATAATATTCACTGGTCTAGCAAACAGATCCTCATCCAGTTTAATCTTCTAGGACAGATAAGGCACAGAATTTTTCCTTCTCATTCCTGCCAACTGCCCAGAAACTTGTACTTAAACACAGAAACTCTGTGTAAGAAAAATTGCACAAGCTCTTTTCTGCCTCTGCTTCCACTGCTTATCTCAAAACCAGCTTGGTCTAGAAATTTCATATATATATTACATTAACTAAGCCCGAAGGTGAGCTGTGCACAAGGGTATAAGCTATGTGGCTAATTTAAAAATTATTTGCTAAGGAAAAAGAAGTTAAGTTCTGGATGCTATGCAAAGTTCCTACAAAGATACTGGCTTTAATGAAGAGTTCTTAACGGCCTGTGGGATTCTCAGTCTCTGCTCAGTGTTGCAGCAGATCATGGTAGCATGCGCATTCACTATTTAGCCAGTACAAATCTGTATTATTCAGTCTTTCCTTCCACTTTATCCTCACAAAGACATCTCCCAAGACAGTATATTTCAAAGAACTTAATAGTTGGTCTCTCTTGCTTCCCAAATTTCCTCACTTAGAGTGTTCAGATGTTGCCTAGCACTTTGCCTAAAACTTGGACTTTAAGTACCTTGGTTAATGTGGTTTTGGTCTTGAAGCTTAAATTATTTTTTTAAGGTCTTTAATAACAACAATACTAGTAGCAGTATGCCTTGAGGCACTGACTCAGCAAAGCAATTATATGTATGTTATTTCCTATATGTTCATCTGTGTTCATAACAATACTTAGAGCTTATGCATTTTATGAAAAAGTCAACTTTTTTTTTCAGTGATGCGAGTTACAAAAGTGAAAATCCTGTGAGATATATTTATTCACATACACATATCATCACATCAGAGTAATAGCTGATCTAGTGCACAGTGTGATATGCTGTATATCTATCTGACCACGGGTGTTTTGGAAGAAGATACAAGGAAACTTCTAATGGAAAAGTCTGTCCATGCAGAAATTTTTTCTCATTTCGGATACATATTTCAAAGCATGAAAATCTATTCAAAGTAACCATGCATTTTCTCATGGTTCACGTATAAAGCTCAGCTTTCCAATTCATCCTGCCTACTGTATTCTCTTCTTACTTTAAATGCCAGTATTTAAAAAAAAAAAAATGTTTATTTCTGAATTGTACTGAATGCAGTTCACATTCTGAATTAAAAAAAAAAAAATGTACTGCTAGTGAAGTTAAATAAGAAACCAGAACAAGGGGTCTAAAATGCTTCACAAATATCTAGGTTACAATTGTGATCAGAGAATTACTGCTTTTATTGTTTTCTCTAGAGACTTAATAATAATCCAAACAAATGTACACTGTAAAATAGTAAATATTTAAATCTTGACCTCAGTTATATAATTCTGATCCTAATTTGCAGCTTGAAATTCAATTGTAGTGCAGGTTTATCCTACCTGAAAGTGTGCAGTTATTACAAATAAGCATACAAGTTCTTGTACTTGTTCATCACAGCCTGGAATTTTTTGTGGTACCATATTTTCATTGTATCAAGGTTTCTTTCTTTACCTTTGTTTTCCTTAGCTTGAAAACAGACCACGTTTACAGCCATCAAAGCTGTTTTACTGATCAAGCATTACATCTAACTCAGTTAAAAAAAAGTTGATAAAGTTCTTACAAACTCCCTCCCAGAACTTAAGCTACTTCAAACTGCAGCAATATTGGATTCGTGCAGCTTTAAAACAGCTTAACATGCAATATTTGCTCAATAAATAGAATTAGTTCAGCCCAGAAAGATTAATCTGTCTTGCTCTTACACAGGTAACATGCTTTTACGTGTGGATAATAAGTTGTGTGTATGCATTAACTTTAGCATCCTATATCTATCAATGATAATGCTATCCTTGATTTGATGAAAAATGCTATATAATATAAGTTATTATAACCTTTTTCCAGTATGTTGAAGTTTATCTTGACAAATAATACTCTTTTTGTTTGCATTTTTTTCCTTAATACGTTTTCATTCCTCTTACTCTCTTTCTCAGATGACATTTTCTGTTAAGAGTACACAATTCCATTTGAAATGTTGTGTTTTCTATGAAGAAATTATAATTTCACCAGAGATTTAGGAGAGAAGTGTATGAAGCAATAGGTGAAGACTGATGGGCTAGTTATTTAGCAGTAGTTAGTAAATTAGTTCTGTTTTCAAAGATATTCTGAAGTATAGATACTAACACAAACCTCTGAATTTGGTGCATGTAAGTGAATTTCTTACCTGTGTATATAAATCAACTTCTTGCCATAAGCTCAACTGTATATGAGGAACATTCTGAGAAAAAGGTTGAGCATGTTCCTGTCTATAGCTGGCTTAAGATGTTGGATAGGCAAGATGTCATGAGGTGTCTTTTCAGAAGATAGGCTACTGTCATTCCTCTTCAAACCCTGGATGCCACATAAAACCAGCAATATATGCTATAGCTCTATGCCATTTCTAATGTCTCACCATAAATTACTTAAAGATAAAATTATCCAGTCATTACACAGATACACAGAATATGTGTAATTCTCTATACTCTTCCATTTACTAGTAGGTTTTGCTCTGTATTTATGAGAAAATGAGTGGGCTATGAATGAAATAAAATAAATATTTCCTTCCTTTTTCTAGCTTGTCTAAAATTAACATGTGTTCCTTTCAGATCCTGAACATAATTTGAATTTATTTTGACCACAGTTTTATTTTTGGTTGTGCATAACATATAACCTTCAGCCCAGCATCCTGGACTCTAATTTCACAAGCTAACAAAAAAGTTATTTCTTGGTATTCAGTGATTTGATTGAGCTTAACTCAAGGTTGCATTGAAATGTCCTAGTGTGATGTCTGACTCAATGTGCTTGTTTTTCACATGCACTTGGTTCTGTAAAGGTTTTAGATGAAAGTTGATGAGGCTTGCACTAAACTCTACAACTAGACAGACAGATATTCATAATGCTGCAAGAAGGTCAATAATAATAAATATTGATAATATGCATGGTGATAACAGTACAAACAGTAGTCTGAAGCTGGTTCAGAACAAAACCTGGAACATTCACTCCAAACTTTGTCGATTATCAATTCTGATATTATACTTGGACTTTCTTGTGTTCTTATCTTCATTGGCTAACATTTACCTTTTATAATAAGAAAAAAATAGACATAATAGGCTCATGTGTAATGTTACAATCATACATTTAATGAAGTTTATGAACATATTTGCTACAAAGCCATCAAGGAGTTCTCGGTAACATATATGCAAAATTTGAGAAAGTAAGTATTGTGTAGTCAAAAAACGGTAATGAGAACTGTAAAAGCAAGTTTGTTTTTTTCCTGGTATTTTTTTTGGTTTCTTTATCCCATTCCAATCCCTCTGCATTCTGAATATAATTAACAGATTTGGAAATAAATTTATAATTTAATCTGAATTTCTTTGTTCCAAGTGTTTTAACACCAAACAATTCAGGTAACTCATTCTTGTGAAAATATTTTAAGAGTACTAGTAATTTCATTTAGGCTGAAATGCATCCACATAGATGACAACTGTAAAAAGAATAGATTCACTTGTGTCAACAATCTTACAATTTCTATTCATTAATAATTTATGCTATGTTTATGCTCAATTTCTGCCTTATTTCCACTGGAAAGTTATGTAACACACTTTTTTACATATAAATTGTTAGGAAAAAAATCCCACACGTATTCCAGAGGTGAAAAACCTGATTCTTTGGGATACCCCAAATATTCATGAGCAGTCTGATTCATCTGGCACCTGAAAAACTAAATCTAGTGTCTGGTGCTCAGACTAATGACCTTGCAATGCCTTTTTCTGGACTGGTTGTCACTTCATAAGTATTCAGTGCCTATCATAGCTTGAAAGAATAATAGTGTTAAAGTAGAAAAAAAGGAAAATATGCTGTGTGTTAATTGTGCTATGGCCCCCTTTCAGAAGGATAGCCCTTTAAATGAAATAAATGATAACTATAAGCTTTGTCATTAACAGTAATGCTGACTAATTAAAGCCATGTTAATGTTTGTTAGCTAACATAGGAAATAGATGAGGAAAATGAGACAGAAATGAGATGAGGAAGAAAGGAGAAAAGAACAAGTGCAAATAGCCACGGAGCAACAGAAACACAGATAATAAACACTTCTGGCTAACTGTATGGACTGTGAGGGAAAGGGAAGAAAAAAGCCACAAAAAAAAAATCAACTAACAAATGCTCAGAGGCAAAATCCTAATATGCAAATAGATTTTAAAAAGATAATGTTTTCCTGCACTAGATAACAGCTACCAGCATTGTAATTCACTTTCAGAGATAGGACAGGTTTATCATGAAAGTTTTGCTGCTGTGCGTGCAGAACTTTGGGCTCAATTTCTTCGTAAGAACTGAATATGGTGGTGTTATTAAGAGTGGGTTGGTTTTTTTCTCTATTACCAACTTTCATTCATGTTTAGTACAGGAAGTGGTCTTGTGCAAACATAGTTTAGGAATCTTTCTATACCTCTGTTTTCTGAGGTGAACAAAAATATTTTCATGTACAATAATGTATATTTGTTCTATCATTTTCAGAGTGAAATGAAACTTAAACTCTACTCCTCTCTATTATGTAGTATGCTGTGCTTTCCACGATACTTAATTGGATTATGTGTTTTAGAACACAAATGTTATTGTTTAAATAATATTTTTAAGAATGTGTTATCTAGTTCTTTGTACAGCAGAGTAATTAGTATATGCCAGTGAAACTGGTAATTTTGCAGTAAAATCAATGTCTTTATTTCCTAACATGTCCTTCTATTACTCATAAATGCATCATTCATGATTTCTTAAAAGAACATACAACAGTAATTGTCTCTATCATAGGTTAACAAGAAAAAAAAAAATCAGAATCTTATATTCAGATCTTGCTCTCCTTTCAGAACAATATCTTAAGGTTGTAAGGTAAAAAGCAAAGTCACATACAAGTCTCACAAAACGAAAGGCAGTTTTGGGAAAGTAGATGAAAGCCCACATTTAACATTTTGATTCAGAAAAATTTAATGTATATGCTGCCATAAAACCTTAAGAAAAAGACAGAAAATTGCAGTAAATGAATGTCATTGCATGAGTCACATTCCTGGGGTCTTGAGATGGCATCACTGAGACCAGATCTCTCCTTATCAGGGTAGAATAATGTAAGAGTGGAGGCAAGGCCAGCTCCAGCCTCCTGTGGTGGAGTCCCAGCCCTGCACTGCTCAGGGTAGCAGCTTACCGTTGTGCAGCATGACATCATCTGTGTAGGCAGTCCTATCTGGAGACAGTCTCTAGGAATCAAGAAGAAAATTAATAGATATCCTGATTTCTGCAGTAGGGAACTCATACACATAGGTTAGTTTTTCCATTGACTATCAGAGCAGACTGAATGTGGAAGCTCTGGAAGGTGGCTGATGAAGACTTCCATGCTGGGCTGGGCTAGCAGAGGGGCTCCTCGAACTCTATACTCTGCTGTCTATTTGCAGCTGGATAATTCGCAGATCCTTTCACAGTGCCCTAGTTGTATAAAGTTGCCAGATCTGTGCTACAGATATAGAAAAGTATGTTTTTTAAGACTTTGTCATTACTTTGGAGCAAAGACTGAAGATTTACATACAGTTTTTAAGGGACAGTATCAAAACAGCTGTTACTGTGATTTAAATGACTGGATTTCTTTGAACTTGTGTATACATTGTAGCTGAACTTGAATGCAAATACTTTTAATAATTTCAGTCAAAGTAGTTCAAGATAAAGTTTATACTAAAGACAGCCACAGGCTTATCTCTATCATTTTAGCATTATAACACACTCTATAGGGTAAATATATATTTTATATATATAAAAAAAATAGGGTAATTTACATAGAGAGAATTTATATTTCAGCTCAATTTTAGGCTGTTAAAAATGGGTTTTAGCTAACTAGAAAAAAAGTCAAAGGATAAAAAAGGATCAGTATTACCTGAACTATATTGACTGAACTCACACAAGTTCTATATGTAAGCAAGGTTTTATGAAGAAACATGAAAGAATGTTTATGAAGAAATGTTTTAGTTTTATGAAGCTCTATTCATTGCTCACAACGTTTTCTCCACAGTAGAGAAGTAAATTTCTCATGTAGTTTATTCTTGTGTGTATTGATCAGATATGGCAAATGAAAATGCTATCTTATTGTCTAATTTTTATGCCACCACCACTGCATTTGTTAGATTTCTGATGGGAAGTTCAGAAGAAGAATGAACTGGAATAATTTAGCTCTTGTCAAGGTATGTTTACTTAGTTTGAAATAAGCTTTAAAAGGAGATATCGGCTCGAATAAGTGTAATAGAATAAAAGTAAAAAAGCTTTCTTTTAAACAGAAACTTGAACTAAATTTTTTCACACTAAAAAATTCTAAAAAAAAACTTCTCTAAAGTAGTGGTGTGAATTACTGCAGAAATAACATTTCAATAACTGTTTCTTTAGATGGCAATGCTGATACTTTTAAAGATTATGAACTGTGGTCAAATTTTATTTTCAATTTCTTCCTACTTTAGGGATTTTGACTGTTTCCAAATATTCGAAAGAAAACAATTTAAAAATGTTTACCTCAGAGGTATAGAAGTAAAGCATTTTAGAAGTACTAGTATGAATTATACAGTTGTTTTTTTTTTTTTTTTTTTAAATATAATACCCAGGAAGCTTCAAAAGGAAAAGATAGATTTCATGGGGCATCTGTTTAGCTAGCTCTGGTTAAAAATGGCATTCAGCTGTAAAACATCAATATGTCAGGCTCATTACTAATATAATTTTTATGACAGCATAACATTGTGAAGACATGATCCTTTTCTCTTTTCTTGAGCCCTATTCATCTCCCTGTCCTATTCACACATCCTTACAGCAGACCATTTTTTGGTGAAAAACTAAAATCTTTCTGCCAGTAATTTAGACTAACCAGCCTCTTTGCCTTATATTCTGCAATTACCATTCAAGTAAGTAATCTCCCACTGCTAAGTATTCTGCAATACTACTCGTATCCCAGTGTGACCCAGATGGTAGTATGCACTACAGGGGGCTTCACTGAATCCAAAATTTCTGTGCTGCTGTTACCTGTAGGAATTTAGACTGCAGAATGCAGAACAGAGTGCATTGATTATAATATTTAAGCCACATTTGTATATGTGTGAGATTTGGTGCAGGCAAGAAGAAATAGTCTAAAATTCCTTTCATTTTACTAAAATCTGTACTATCATACATGCAGCCACCAGAAATTTATTCAATGATTGCTGTATTAATAACAACAAAGTGAACTTTTTTCAGTATATATAGAAGCCCAGGTAACACAAAAGGGAACTTAACATTTTTTCCTCACAGGAACCCTGCTTCACATCTCTTATAATTTCTTCAAGTCACTCATTTCCTTGTTGGCACTACTATCTTTCCAGAATTTCTTCATATCTAAAAGTATGGAAGCTTGCCATGCAATGAGATGTAAGAAATTTTCACTAATAGAAAGGCAGCCGTGTCCGCTCTCTCTGATTTTCTACCAACAGCAGCGAGTTTTCTCTAGGGATCAGGCATGATCAAACATCTACACAGGAAACAACCATGCTGGTATCCTCACAAGGTGCCTTGGTCAAGCTTCCATCTTCTGTCACTCACGTAAACCGGGCAACTCTAAGCTCCATAGCAGAAATGCACAACCTTACTGAAAATCTCTTCTTCCTTCCTACTGTGCCGGGCATTGTTTTCCATGACATAACGGACTGGTATGAGCAGAAACTAAGCATTCACGCCTTCAAAACGGGCATCTCAAGCATCACTGCTCCCCCTTGTACTCTATTCCACTTTCTTTCATAACAGTGTGAGGTTATGCTCATTACCTAGTTCATGGATCGATCTTCCCAGTCTATATCTGGAGGTCTTCCCCTGCCCACCGATTTCACTAAGAACTTTGCCTTGTGAAGCAAAGCAGAGAGGGATTTTTTCCATCTTCCCTTTGAGGCACTCTGCCAATACTCTGAGTTCGTTCGTAGCAAAGTGTAACAATGCTGTTAAGTGGAACAAATAATTCTAGTCTAATGTTTTATTATGTGCAGGCAACATTATAGAAATAGCTCTTTTGGGGAAAAGAAAAGGGGGTAGTGAGTATTAAAAAATGAAAATTATCTACAAGAAATCTACATTTTTTTAAACTGAGCTCTCTTCTTTTTTTTAGACTACTGACAGACTAAGGAACTCAACCATTCCTACCATCTACTGTTTTCATTCTCTCTCCTCACTAGCAATCAGTGCTAGTAGACCTGTTTGGGTTTATTTTAATAGTTTTTAAATAACATCAAATGAAAATTTGGAATGAAAGAAATCTAATGTTACATTGTGGTGGTATTTTGACCTTGCCAGCTGCCCACCCAGTTGCTTTCACTCCCCCTCAACAGGACAGACAAAGAAAATGAGATGAGAAAGTTAATAGGTTGAAATAAAGACAGGGAGATAACTTAAGTACTGTCATGGGCAAAATAGGCTTAACATTAAAAAA
>NW_008594252.1:23469-43081 GCF_000691845.1 Merops nubicus | reverse complement strand
ATGTGTGCCAAGGGCAAAAAAAATTTAAAAATAAAAAAAAAAAAAAAAAAAAAAAGAAATACCAAACAGTTTAATCTATTGTCAATTAAAATAGATTTGGATGGTCAGAAACAAAAACAAAAACCAGCTTTCCCCATCTCCCTTTTTTTCCCAGGCTCAACTTCACTCCTTCATTCCTGGTACATTTACCTCTTCCTTCAATGAACAAATAAAAGACTAAATAACAAACACAAAATAAAATTATTCTATATAAATGCTCACATTTCTGAAATCATCCTATGAGTTTTGAATGCTTGGGCTAATTATCCTGTAGATTTTCATCACTTGCATCGAGTCTGTGAATTGATTTGGGGGCCATTCCTATGAAATAATGCATAGTCCAGACCTCTTGGTTGGAAACCAGACATTTGCACAATTAGTCCTAAACCACATATGGTTAATATAGTTTCCAGTTCTGGCTTCAGTTCTTCTCTGCATAATTTCCCTTTGAATACACAATAAATCAAGGAAGTGATATGCAGGCATTAAATAAGAGATATACTGTACTTAATCAAAAATCTAATAAGTCAAAGTAGCTTTCATAGAAACTAAAAAGCATGCAACAGTGTATCATAATTATTGTTGTCTTGGGATAAGTGTACTTTCAAAAATTTTGTTAAAAAAAAAATAAACAAAATACAATACAAAATATTTTTCAGTAGCTTCCTAGGTTCCTTTTCAAAGAGGATAATAGGGAAATGGAAATACTGAATCAATAAAATCCTTATATAAAAATATATTAATTTCACAAATACTGCACCATAGCCAGTGTCTGCAATCAGAAAAAAAAAATGTGAATTGAAACAACATGGATTTAGCATTAGGATTTGTTTGCCAAGTATTATAAGTCATTAATTCAAGTTCCTCAGATCTGCTAAGAGACTAATAAACTTGTCATGAAGCAGTTATATTGAGGAGTGATATAAATTTATAGCACACAACTTTCTGAAAAAAGATAAGAAATAGAAATAGGTAAACCATTAGTCATGGGAAGCAAAAGAAAACATTTTTGTGGGAGCCCAATATTTAATTTGCCTAGTTCTGTATTGATTACTCAAATTAAGAATTAACCCTCAGTGACTTCAGCAGAAGTTTGATTTCACAGTATTCCTATGTGTCTGTACTCACCCTAGCACAATGATCTTCCACGCTTTGATGGGATAGTTGGGTGCAATCACAATGTGAATAATACAAACCATGGCAGTTAATACTGAAAGGACATAAGGGCATAATTAGATCAGAAAGTAGGTGAAGGGAGGGAAGTCATATTTCATTCATACAGAAATCCTATGCATTAGCTAAATATGACAAAGATCAAGTCTACTACATATAGTCATTCATTGCATCACATGTAATGGAATTTAAAATGATGCTACTGAAGGAGTGGAATAGAGAGCTGAGGAGACAGTGCACTCTGGATTCCATACGTGAGATTTTAATTTTTTAAGAAAAGACCACAGCACATAGTACACAGCTATGTGTGAGGAGAGAAGAATGTACTCTGTCCACAGACACAGCAAGACCCCCTAAAATATATTTATCTTGTCTAAATTTAAATCTTTTAAATCAGTAAATGTTCAATAAACAAAAAACACTGAAAATTTATCTGGAAGATTTCCTAAGAGGCTGTTTAATACATGGTCTTTACAGAAAACAAGATTAAAAATACTTAAATCATTCACATTAAAATAGTAAATAATAAATAATTGAAGTCATCTCTGTCTGTTTCCATCTCCCATGGCATTAAAAACTGATACTTTAAAATATGGTAATTTAACAAAAAATAGAGATTATAGTTTGAAAAGGTCATCACCTCTCTGTGTTCTGTCCACACAAAGCATGGCTACTGCAGAAAGCGTGTATTTTTCATTACAAGTAAAGTTCCTCTTGTAGTATATCTAGCAATTTACTGACATCTCTAGACTGTTATACAAGATAGTGTAATTTTTTTTCTTCTTCTCATTTTCATTTTTCAGTATGTCGCAACAGATATTAAGAAGGGAACAGTATATGCCTATTAAAAAAAAAAAAAAAAATCCAAAGCATAATCTAACAAAGTAACTTGAAGATATAATATTTAACAAAAAAGCCATGTATGTTTTTGTTTGCATTTCTTTCCATAAGGGTAATATGAATCTCCAACTATTTAGCAAAATCTGCATATATTTACCCTTATTACTGGGAAATTTTTGCATTAAAGATATCAAGGTGTAGAGTTAATCATTGTGCTGATGAATAAGAATGGATACTGCTCTTAGTTGTGTGCCTTATATACAGGCAATAATAGAGATGCTTTTTTTTTTTTTGTTTTTCAGCACTTCTGAAAGCAGAGAACAGTTATTACTCTAACAAAGGAATGATTCAGTCTCGAGAGCTACAATGTTGTTACATATTTATCCATGACAGAAATGTTACCATGATCTAGGCAAGTCACTAAGACACTGGGAAGTGTATGTCAAGAGGTGGGCAGCATTGCTTATTATTGCAAACAATTGAGGTAAGTTTTAATTTAGAAACCTGGTTCTGTTGACAGGCATTTTACACTCCTGAGCAATTATCACATTTGTATTTGTTAAATAAGTTGTGAAAACTTAAAGCAGTGGAACAAACAAGTGCATATTATATTGAAGATTTCACAATGTGCCTATAAGCTATGGAATATGCAGTATTGATTTCCGCAATATTTTTCATTCAGATGTTAATACGATTCAGTGCATGTCAAAGTGAGATTGTAGTTGGAGATACAGCAAACTATCCAGAGGTCATTTAGTTGGTGACAGAATATCTCACTGACTGTGTATCACTTATTTGATGTGCTCTGGTAGTCAATGGAAAAACTAGCCTTTGTGTATGAATTCCCTACTGCAGAAATCAGGCTGTCTATTAATTTTCTTTTTGTTTTTGTTTGTCTTTCTCTGGGAGAAGCAGCCTTACAAGCTTTGTTTCCTGTCTGTAAATATGAAATTTTGACCAAGGCCATGACATAATGCAGTTACTGTGAAAACCAGTCATGTCCTATTAATTATGCTGGTTTGCACTCATGACATACTTTGAGCTCAATTTTTTTTCTTTCTTTCTCTTTCATATGTGCCAATAATAATTCATTCACTCAAAGTCACTAAATTAAAAAGAATATTTCTGAGCTGGATAATTCAAATATGTGAAATACAGTGTGCTAATGCATAGGTAAATTGCTTCACACTTTTTTTTTTTCCTTAGCAATGTACTATGAGATGCAAATATTTGCCTTTAAGTCTGTGAAAAAGGGAAAAAAGTGCCAGTCAGTCCATGATGTATTGATATTTTTTTTTATTTACTACTAAAAGCTAAAGCGTTCATTACCAATGGCAGCACAAGACAGGCAGATCTGTTGCAACTGCTTTGTGACAGATGGTAGAAGTATTTAATACGCCTGTTTCCAGCTTACTTTGGAAGTCAAATACATGTTATTAGAAGATTGGAAGCTGGGCAGGAATGAGGAAAGCTGCTTGTTTTTCTTTGATATAGCTGCTTCACGAAGGAGACAGCTTCATCTCTGAAATCTTTTGAGCACAGCCAGCCTTGGAGAACCTGGGAGTGGATGTCTGGCAGCACAAATGCATTCTGAAAAACCCTGCAATTTGCCAGGGACACTATGGCTGGAAGTTAATTCATCCATGGTGAAGTCTCTGAGGTGACAGAGGGCAGATAACTTTTTTCACAGGGATTTGGTGAGCAGCACCTAACCCAGAAAGGCCTGAGAAGGTGTTTGATATGTTAGTTCTGGAACAAAATTTGTTTTTAAAGACTCAGAATATGCCTTTTTTCTCAAGTCTTAATTTTTTTTTCACCAATAGATTGGCATTCTCTCCATGTAAACTCTTACCCTGGGCTTGTGTATTATTTTAGTATTCCAGACACTCACTAGTGTGAGGGATAATAAGTCTTCAGTCCTTCAGTATCTTTTGATATTTTCACTTTAAAAAAAAAAAAAAAAAGGTAGAAGGGAACAAGGGAGCACTTGCACTCAAAAGATCTGGTGGACTTGGGCCCCAGCCACAAAATTCAAGACTTTTGCTTTCCATTAGCAAAATCTGAGTTGGAAGGTATCTAAGCACATCACAGAAACCATGAAACCAAACCTTTAGTGCAGATGTTAACATGGCCTCATTCTGTTCTTATCCACGTAAGAACTTGCACTAACATCACTGTAATCTTTTAACTGGAGAGGATAACCAAATCTATTTGTCTGTCTTTTGTAGAGTTAACTGCTTCAGTATAAATGTGTATCAAGAAGCTGCCTTCAGGCTTAAGAATCTGTATAAATGTGCCATATATTCAATAGGAAAACAAAAAAAAAATAAAATCAGCAATGGGATTTTCAGGTTACAAATATAGTAATTGTTTTAACTTAGAGAAGGTAAATCTCAAATGGGAAAACACAGAAATAATTTTCCAAATGTACATCCTTAGCTCTTGTACAAATCTGTTTCTCCTGTAGGAAATTGCTTCAGCAAACAGTGCTGAAGAAGACATAGTTTTGCTACAGGGGAAAAAAAGATTTACAAACTGCAAAAAAATTAATTTTGCAACTTCATGGATTGAAGCATTAAGAAGTTAAAAAATGGAATGCCAAGTACACCACATGCTTTCATGTTTGACTTTAAGAGGAAGGAAAATCATTCTTAATAGCGATGCCAGTTCAAAGCCATTGAACAGCAACAAACCATTAGATTATTTAAGACCTCAGCCAAAGTCTTGTGCACAATCTTGCTGATCACATGCTACTTATTTTCCTAAGTAAAATGGTAATTTAATGGGCTTTTTCATATATGTATTTGTTCTAAGAGAAACTATTTTCTTTGTTATTTACCCAGAATTCTTACTAATTTTCATGAAAGGTTAACCCTTTCTTCTCTAATTAATTATAAAAAAAATAAAGACAATATTTTTGAAGCTTTATTATCATTACTGCCTTCATACAAATTCTCCTCTGTAGCCATAAAACATCAAGGTTATGATCCTACTCTCTGTTTCCAATATAGAATAATTGTATTATAATTTACTAGATTATTTCCCTATACAGATAAAGAATGTAGATTTATAAGTGGAATAACACATTTTGTTACTAGAAAAACATAGGTGTTTTTTTTTTTTTTCCTCATGCTAGTGATGTGTTTGTGCAGTAATTTTTAGGTTTATGTCCCAGGTTTGTCTGGAATAGGATTAATTTTCACAAGAGGCTGGGAGAGGCCACAGCCAGTATAGCCAACCAAACCACCCAATGGCATATCAATATCATATGTCAGGATGTTATTCCTGCCATACAAGGGGAGAGTGCATGATTTGAACCTGCAGCCAGATCAGGGAAAGCCACATTTCTGGTTGCCATGGGCATTACAGCTTATATCACTCACTTTATGTATTATTTCAGTAGTATTATTATTACCATTGTTTTTTCTCTCTGTGTTGTTCTATTAAATGGTCTTTATCTCAGCCCATGGGGTTTCACCTTTTCCTTCCAATTCCCCATCCCATCCCACCAGGGGAGGGGGCAGAGGTGGAGTAGATGTGAGCAAGTGGCCATGTGGTGCTCAGCTCCCAGCTGGGTCTAAACCATGACATTTTGTCAAGTTTTCATCATAAATGATGCTTTTCAGGGGTTTATAGCTAGTACTCAAATTGCTACAGTCTTAGATTTCACAGAGGTTAGATAGTCTTAGCAAGGCAGAGACATTAATTTTACTTTTTTGGTATTATTTTAGCTATTATAGATGCACTTGACAGTAACATAATGCAGGCATATAACAATCTCAGTTTAAAAAATTCCCATGGTAGTTTAGAGTAATGGAGAATTGCCACCTTTTGTTCTGACATCATCTGTAATGAAATGAGGTTTTTGAGACATACAGAGAAATTGCTTCAGCTTTTATGGCTGTAGAGCCATTGGAAGTTCTAGTCACAGAAGACAGTATTTTGGCAGTATTTTCTTGCAATTTTTTCCTAGTCTCTTTTTTCCCCCTCCCCCAAGTGTAACCCATTCTTATTACAGTCTTCTTATAATACTATTATATAGGATACACTACTATGCACTAGTGTCTGTTAATATTTATTAATCATTATTCAGTAGACATTTTATGGTGAAACTTTGTTCTTTTAAGTTCCTAAGTCTCCTAGTTTCAGATAGGTTGTACTCATAAAAAAGAAATAGGAGTAGGAGGAATGTAACTTAATCAGTGAAAAAGCTCAGGTCTCAAAAATCCCTAAAGTGCTACCCAAATTCAAGCAAATTACTTGACGCACCACCACACCTTTTTTTTTTTTTTTTTATAGGAGAAATTACTGTTTTAACTAAACATAATCCAGGTCAGTGGACTAATGAAGTTTACCTTCTTCCCGTTTTTAAAATAATTTATTGCATTTGTTTTGGATATTAACTCCATTGCTTTCAAGTTTTTTTTGGGCATATAAGGGTTATGTATTGTTCTCCATTCAAAGTTTAGTGGGTTTTGTTAGCTTTCAGTTAGTGTAACTTACATCACCCAAGTCAGCATTTAAGTGCATGTGTGTGCCAGGGACACAGTACAAAATATCAAGAATCAAAACCACCCTTCAGCCTCAGGCGTGATAAACGTTTATTTTAAGTAAATATCTAAGTAGATTTTTTTCTCAATGGCAAGAATTGTATTTCTAGGATGCACCACATCTCTTTCGCAATTACTATATAGGTTTCCATGGACAGTAAACCAAATACAGTCTGAAAGCCTCAGACTCACTGTTGTGTATAAACCAACCTACTCTGCAAGCACAACTGGTGAATACTACCTGCCCGGGATGTTTCAGAGAGAATTCTCTGGGTTCATTCTCTAACTTCATTAGCAGGAATTTCTCAGTGGTATCTAATGTCCACATACACTACATCAGACCTCAATGAAGCACTTTGCAGAGGGGAGAGTGCTGAAAATATGGATACAGAGAGAAACAGAGAGGAGGTTGAACTGGGAAAAAAAAAAAGAGGGAAAAATTGACACAGACTTTATGATTAAAACTAAAGCTACTCAGACTACTGAGGAAAACCTTAATTACCTATCAAATAGTTCAAATGTTCAAACTAGACCGAGGAGCTGGTGACATCCTAGCAATTCCCAGGTAAATACTATGAGCATTAATGTTGAATTGGCATTTGCAGAGCAATTGTGAGACCACAAGTGAAAAGAATAAAATACCTTTTCATATATAGCCATTTCTGTACAAATTACCATTATCTGATTAAATTTAGGAATATTGACAGGTTGTCTCGAAGGAATTAATTTAGAAATGAGTTTGGCTCACTTTAGTTAAAGAACTTTCTCCTATATCTCAGGCAGTGTGATACAGAGGAAAACTTTAACTCACTTTCATATGATTAGGTAGGCTTATTTTAAAAGGGGTATTCTTGGATATTCCTTAAGGTTTGTTGAAGTGTTTCCATGCTGTAATTACATGACTAAGTTGATATACAGACAGATCTCAAAGTTGAAAGCTTATTCACACAACAAAATTGCAAAATTTTAGCTTAAATATACTGCAGGAACTTGTATTTCTGTTTTTATAAATCTGCTGATCAACTAGCACAAAAAAAGAAATTAAAGGAGCTATGGTTCTCAGCCTTTGCAAATGTTTAAGTATGTACCAAAACTGACACTTGTGAAAGACCTATTACATGGATACTGATACATCTTGATGAACTTAAGACAAATGCCACTTTCGCATAAAAGCTAAGAGGGCAACAGGGTATTTTAAGCTGTATTATTCCATGTGGTAAAATTTATATGGGATTGTGTTGAATGACATTTTATCTCTATGAATTTATAACAAAATTTTAATGTCCCCAGGGAGAATGTTAAAAACAACAAAAACAAACCAAAACATTGGATGAACTATGGTTGGTAGTACCCTCATCTATAATATTCTGCTTTTACAAGAGTGTAATGTTTATGTAAGAAGAAAGATCAAGGGTTATATATGTATCATCATAAGGTAATGTACAGGTGCTGATGAAAAAGCTAACAGCTTTTCTTGTGAGTTACTGAAGAAAGACAACTAAGCACAAAGATTTTTCTAAATTAGGACTTTCATTGGTGTGTATTTTCTATATCAGATTCAGATGACTGAAATGTGGCTTTAAATGTAACTGGGTAGGAAGTGAGAGAGAAAAAAAAAAAAAAAAAACCAAACCAACCACATGTGCATTTTGTCAGAATTATTTAACTATTTTAAATTGAATCAAGTACATATAAAGGCATGAAAAAGTAAGGACAATATTGACATTTTCAGAATGTCCAAACTATTTTTAAATTAGTAAAAATAAAACAGTAGAATTTTACCACCAGATAGATATTTACAGGAAGTAAATAGATTTGTTATTTCTTCCTTTTATACCTTCCTTCTACCTACTGTAGTTGGTAGGAAGTAGTTTTATACAGATTAAAACAATGAAAACTAATCCTCCCTAATTTTTTGAGAGGGATAATAGTCGTTATGTTTTAGATACCAGAAAACTGAAAATACAGCAGTCAAAAAAAGTTTAAGATAAGGTGTAAAAAATTTCTGCTTTATTTTTCTCTTTCCAAAGCTTGCTTTCTAGTTTACAATAAACAAAAACTTTGGAAAGCTTAATTAATGCACTTTCTGAAGAACTACAATATATGACAATAATTAAGAAAATTAAATTACTAAGAAATTAATGTAGATATTTGTTTTCATAACTTAATTTAGATTATCCATTTTACAGTATAAAGAAAAAAGTTAATTATTAATTTTTGGAAATACTTCATGCAAAAGAAAACATTTCTAGTACTATTGTTTTTGAAATTGTCCAAAAATTAAAAGTACTGGAACTCTCCATTTCTCTAAGATCTCATTCAGTTCAGCCCTTGGCTTTATGCTGTATAGTACGTTTATCAATGACCAAAAAGAAATCATAAAATCGTTACTGATGAAATTTGAAGATGGCTTGAAAATTAAGACAGTAGTATAATAATAAAGCAGATGTGTTACTCTACAAAGTTATCTTGACCGTTTGACAAGCTAAATATAATCAAACAATATCTGTTTCAATATAGCCGAAACGGAAGCCATGCATTTAGATGCAAATAAATTAAATTGTATTTACAAGGTGAGACATGGCAGCTTGCAAAACAGTAAGGCCTATGAAGAGGATTTAGTCCACCTAAGCTGGAGTTGAGTCCTAAAGATTCAATCCAAGTAGAATCAATCATTAAATAAATACATGATCAAGTCACAATACCTACTTTCTAATTGCACCTAATATGCCGACACAGAAAGTGTCAAGCTGGCTTTTGCAGTACCAGAGGAAAGATCCAGTTTTTGCATAACAGCCTTCTCACTAGAGTACTCACTGAAGAGTGAAGACTTTACTCAGGCCCTTTTAATTCCAAAAGGAAACTGTGGGCCTGACCAAGAGGCTAGAAAGTATTCCAGGTGTGTGTGAGAGTTGTGAGCAAAGAATGACATTTAAAACAGTATCAGGCAAGACGACTTAAAAAACCCACATGGTTTCAGCAAGGAAAACTGAAGAGTTAGGTTTCTGGTTCCAGATCCCAGGGTTAGTTCTGCTTTTTGTACAAAACATGAAATGCATTGACTTGATGACAATAAAGTTCCAAATCCAGTGCTTTTGCTTCCAAGAGAAAGTTGGATGCTTTCCTGCCTTCTTTGTCTCTGACATGTGGGATAAGTATTCAAGGACATAGGGTTGTTTTTTTTTTTTTAACTTTGATCCTGCTACTGAGGTGAAAATGCTTGAGGACTGAACAGATCCTGTGGGTCAACACGGACTGATGTTGGTAAAAGGGGCTGGCTTTTACAACCATGGACCTCTTTAAGGATCAAGAACTCTTTAGAAGAGACTGGATCCACTTGACAAAAGCAGAAAGAGCCTTCCAAATTAACAAAGACACATTAAGAGAGAGAATGGGGGGTGTTCATTGTTTTCGCTTTCCTTAGAAACAGAAATGGGTACTGGCTTTGAAAAACAGCCAATTCTGGAAAGTTCACTGGTCCTGTTATACAGGAAGTTTCATTAGATAACAAAGTGCCTCCTTCTTTCCTCTGAAGCTACTCATCTATAAAACTTTCCTTGTGATATTTTTAAAGACAGCTTCAGAAATAGAAGTTGCATGAATTAATTCAAAAAATGAACTTGCATAAACTCATTTTGGTAAACTATGTGCCTCTATATCTGTGGGAGTTGTCTTCTAGGGAATGGCAATCCAAGAATGAACATCTATCACAAAAACACTTTAGGAGACCTTTCTTCCACTCTAAAGAGAACATGAACAGCAATTAAATATTTTAAGTAGTTTAATTATTTTAAATATTTTCTAACATCTTGAGTCTATAAGTAAATAAAAAACTCCAACTTTTTTACAAACTACATATAATCTAACAAACATCAAAGATATTTTGAAATGTTTTTTAAGAATTCGTAACTGTGAGTTGAAGGGCAGAAAGAAGGAACTTGGAGGTTTGGCATCACCCAGCCTCCAAATCAACCTTCTGATTGAATTCCAGCAGATTAATTTAATCCTTACATTTTATTATATCTTTACACATGGGTAGTTAGAACCTAAAGTAGGATAATTCTATTAAGCAGAACCAATTCAAACCAGCTGTTGGTAAACTGAGGAGTTTCACATTTTATCTCAAGTCAGGATACTTTAGACAATATATGTAAAATGTAAACTCACAATTTAAGGTGGAAATGATAATTCATTTTATCAGTCTGCACTGTATTTTAATAATCAGATTAATAATCCCATACTCTTTTGACTTTTTCCCCTAAAAAAGGAAAAAAAAAAAATTCTTCTGCTATGCTGTTTCAGACCGTTTGTTTACCTGTAGTTGCTCTAAGGTAAATTAAAAAAAAAAAACAAAACTTCCCTGTTTTAGATCAGAGACAAAAGTGTGTTTTATTTACCAGAAAGTACATTAAATTTCCTTTTGCATACCCAAGACTTAGGTTATGTCATACAATAGTGATAAAATATTTTCTAAGGGATCGGAGTAAGAAATTATTATTGATATTGCTGCAATTAACATTAATTATGCTACACACAGTATAGATTTAAATAATGCTGGAGTCAATCTAAATATTGACATTCATTTTTCTATGATTGATATTTTAAATAATGTTGCACTGATTTTCAATTCTGTAAACAAGTGAACCACCATGGTTTTAGTAGAGTTTACTGAATTTTTCTGGCTAGGACTCTGGTCTTTGTTCTATGTAGTATTCTATAAAATTCTTCCCCTATATATGTACAATACTGTATCTTTTATATTTTAGCCTGCATAGCTTTTCATGGGCTTTTTATTTTATTTCCTATACAATAACATTTTGAAAAAATAAATAATGTAATTTGTAAGCAGCTTGCTTTCATGACACTTAGACAGGGAAAAAATATTATACAGAAGCCTAAAGTGTTTTCTTATGGCCACAAGTATGGTATACAAGGGAAAATGTTCATATTGAAATTACTCGTCATACTCCCCATGACAGAGTCATAGTCCTATGGATTGAAATACTAAGTATGCTTGAAAGTACTTTTTTTTTTTTTTGCATAATACTCCGTAAAATATTATCTTTTTTTAAATGATAACTGTTCAAATTTTACCTTTGTTTTTCTTATTTTCTTATTTTTATCTTAGTCTCCTGGAATTTGGAATGCTTATAAATGCCTAGTAAGATCCTGATATTTTGATGCTAATTCAGCCTTAACATAGTTCCATTGGATAGCTATTAGTAATTGGTAGAAGTACTTATAAGTTCCTCTGAAACAAGGTGGTGGTTTGCTACAATTTATACAAATATTTTAAGTAATGTGCTACGTGTACTTATTCAAAAACTGTGGTGGTTAATATCCACAATTCTGGGAAACTGTACCTCTTTAGAATTAATGGTACTTTCAAATAAATCTTGTTTAACTTATGCACCTGACTCTCTGCATTCAAACAATCACATTGTAATACCTTGCAGGGAACCTCAAGGTCAAATGGCATGTGATGATGGGTGCTGTGAGGAGCCGTAGGGTGATATTCAGCTTTAATATTCCATAGTCTTCATTCACATGTAAGCTTTGGTAAAACAGATCTTTTCTACAAGTAGCCTACAATTTTTGTGAACGACGATATGGAATGAACCAAAGAGACAGAGACACGAGATGTTGATGTATCATAGTAAATTTTGTAGAACAGATATTAGAACTATCAGTAGTGTTTTGATCTTCGTGCTACTATTAGGAAACTTACATTTTCTTCAGCTTACTGAATGTGGAATGAGCTAGGGATGGTGACTATTGACATATTTGATCAGAATTTAATCAATAATTTCAGCCAAAATATTGGAGATACTGAAATTTAGAAATCTGAAATATACTGGTACATTTTGCTTCCAAGATTTTATAACAAAGATTGTGGAAAATCCATTTTATTTACCTTACAAAAATGTCAGGTTTTCTGCTTACATTAAATATTTTTCATTTTCAGGTACATCTACATTTGAGAAAAAAAGATCAAAAGCTGGAAAAAGTTAAGTAGTTCAAAATATTAAACATTATTTCATATTGACTAGGAAGAGATGTTTAAAATACATAGTTTTGCATTTCTTTCTGTTTCTTTATGGTCAACCCATGGTATATTTCTATTTCAGTTCTTCTGAACAGTTTCTTTATTATACAGATCTTTGATTTACCTTAACACTGAATTTTAAAGCAATCCATTCTTTATACCACTCTAATCTGGAATTCAAACATTAACTTCTAGCTTTGTTGCTTTTCATTAATGTTTATGACATTATTTTCTTTGCTACAGTCACGTTGCCTTTCATTTCCTAAGATAAGAGGATTTTTTTTTTTTTTTTTTTTTTTTATTGTTCACAAATACTGCAGTTGTAATCATACCTGATTAGTTAGTTTAGTGCCAACTACATTGTGGGAACAACAATATAATGTGAAAGCAATTACTTTATTAGTTTATTCCTTCTAAGCTTCATCATTATTGAGACCAAAACCTGCAGGTTATAAGGTAATAGGTTTTTTTTAGCAACTTTTTATGTTGCCATCACGTGTTATTAACTATTTCACTACGTTTTTAATAAATTGTGAAGTATAATTTTTGCAATGGTATATTTTATTTTTTTGTGATGTGGACTGACCTTAGGGTAAATCTTATGACTGTCTATACTGCAAGTGGTGCAGATATTTCCCAACTGATCAGAGAAAAAATTAGCTGTAGACCTGCAATCAATATAGTCATTGTAGTAGAGCTGTAACAAGTTAATTCCTCCTGCCTTTGAGATAATTCCTTATGATGTTTTATAAGGCTGACACTTTAATGCTGTTTCAGGATCTGAGCTAGCATCCTACTGCTTGATAGTGTGTCACTTCAAATAGATGTTCCAGTTTGCTGAGAGCTAGTCTGGGGATCTCCCACACAGTGTTGCATTATGCAGTGTATTCATGATCAGAAATTATGTTTTATCAGTTTAATTGGTATTTTATACCGGCAGTATGCACAGATAGCCACTGGTGTCAGTGAAAGTTTTGCTAAAGATTACTTAAAAACTGGTTATTGAATTTAAGGTGTGATGTTACTGGGTACAGCAGAACCCTCTGTAATGAAAAAACAAAAACAAACAAACAAAAACAAACAACAACAAAAAACTAAACACCATACACCAGGGGACTGCACAAGTGTTTCTCCATGTTTCTGTGTCACTGTGATTGAAAAGGATGTAAAAAAAATAGATTCAATTCCAATTCCAGTATTATAAAAAGTAGGTTTTCAGAATTTACACATGTAAGTTCCTAATTATAGCTGAACTCTTGAAACAAAAATATTTGTTTCAATTGTTGAAACTGGAGCTATTGGAAATTCTCCCTGTCTACTCCACTCTTGTGAGACCAGCTCTGGAGCCTCCAAAACAAGATAAATCTGTTGGAGGGGATCCAGAGGAATGCCACAAAGATGATCTGAGCACTGGAACTCCTCTTCTACAAGCTGAGCCAGTTGGGATTGTTCAGCCTGAGGAAGAGAAGGCTTTGGGTAGACTGGTGGCCTTCTAGTATCTGAAGGGTGGTCTATGAGAAAGTTGGGGAGGGACTTTTTACAAAGTCTTGTGGTGACAGGACAAGAGGTAATGGGATCAAACCCGTGGGTATATTTAGAGTGTAGATTTAGATTAGTTGTAAGGAAGAAGTTCTTCACTATAAGCGTGGTGAGACACCTTGAACAGATTGCTAAGGGAAGTTGTGGATTTTCCATCATTAGAGGTGTTCAAGACCTGGATGGGGCTTTGAGCAAGCTGGCATAGTGGGAGGTCTCCCTGCCCATGGCAGGGGCTTTGGAACTAGATGGTCTTTAAGGTCGCTTCCAACCCAAACCATTCTATGGTTCTATGATTCGATGGTTCTATGATAATAATAGATGCTGAAAGCCAGGACAAAACAAAGCTATCTATTGCAGTGTCCAGTAGAACAGTGATCATGTAATCTTACACAGTATATGAATAAAACCTTAATTAGCACGATTCATCATAGTAACAATGACTTCAAAGCATACTACAGATTCATATCAGCTTTTGATTTTTCTATAATATTTGTAGCTATTTATTTAGGTACTGTGTTTATATCCTTTTGTTTTTATCAACTTTTATAACACAAATGTATTTAAATACAGAAATGTTAATAAAAATGTGTACCTGTGAATGATTTATCTGCTCTAAGTCTGGGGTCCAAAGTTCATCTCTAAGGATGAGTTATTAATCCTAGAAGTTAATTATAAGTCATGAAAGGATATACATGCAGCTGTTGTATGATGAGAGTTTAAGGACAGATTTTTTTTTTTTTTTTTCCCTTTGGCTACAATTTTTCCTATACATTTGCAAGATTAAAAGAAAGGATACCTAGAATATTTGCCTATTCGGCATCATTTGATGGAGGTTAGACAGAGCCTAGACTGGACTGACAACAAGAAAGTTAACACAAACTGAGAATATTTATAAAATATTACCAGAGATAAGAGCTTAAAGCAAATATTGTGTATTTCATAACTAGCTATTTTTAGCCTTAGTTTAAAATTATTTCAGGTTTTCCATGGAGTTCCATTTCACAGATATGAATTATACCAAGAAACAACTTTGCATTTGATTGACCAAGATGATCTAAAAGATTATTTTTATATGTCTTCTAACTAAGAAAATGCTTTCTTATCTTAAAATACAGTTGTCACATGGACTTTATGAAAATGATAGCTTTTCCAACAATGTTAGGTTTCAAAGAACTTCTAGTCATGTCGATTCACTGTTTTTTCTTCAAGTAAAGTTGTATGAGTAAAACTTCAGAATGATTTTGACTTTTTTTATTCAAGTAACATTTATGTGTGTGAATTTGTACATTTAAATATATGTATGGATAATAACTTTGCAGGGATTTCATTTGCTCTTCACGACAGAGGCAAACCAAGCATTCACATCATTGGAGCTTCTCCTGAGCAGAGCTGAAATTCAGCAGGGTTTTGTCACTTTTTTTATCAGCAGGCAACAGAAATTTATGACAATGTTGACATTTGTTAACCGATACTCTGAGAAGAAAATCAAACAGCTTTTATTTTATAGTAAGTAATGTTCTTCATTTCCAGTATGGACATATGTAATTGTTTTAAATAATTAAAAAACGTACAAGAAGGAAAAAAATTCACACAAGTTATCTGAAACGCATAGTCTTTGTCTAAAAGCTGTGGCCATTCACAGATATAGAGTGCTGTCTCATCTATGTCAGTGTAAATCAGTGAGAAAAGTTCAGTTACCAAAGGAGTTATACTGATGCTTGGCTAAATCCAAAGGACTTCACATGTTACTGCCTCCTACATCCATTCTATGTATCAGCTGAAGCCAGGCAGCAGGCTTGGTATATATTGGGTAAATACATGCTATTGCATTCGTTGTGTATTACATTTTCAGTGCAGCAGAGATAAGCCACAAGCATGAAACAATTTAATGCAAATGTGTGACCAGTCAGGTTTGCAATAAAGAAAGACTAAAACAAATAGTGTTTCATCATACCTTCTCATAATAACTTTAATGTAAAAATCTATAAGTAATATAAGAACTAAAGGGCATGTACTGTACTTGATCTTGAATTAAGACATATTGCTACCACTATAGGATATTGTCAAAAGATAATGGTCTCCTGCTACCAAGCACTGTAAACATTCGGGTGAAGTCAAGGCATTTATTTTCTAAGTTATTGATTGTATGACAAAATTCTATTACAATGACTTTATTTCTAATACACCAAATGATAGATGTATATTTAATAACTTTATGTGATGGATGTTGATGCAGTAAATTGACAGCAGCTTGCACTGTTATCCTTACCCTACTACATATGGATTGGCTACAACTCAAAGAACAGGTACATTGTGCCTTTCAAATGTTCCAAGACTGATTTACCAAGAGCAGCAGAATTTTATACCAGTAATTACCATTGATTTTGACAATTAATAGACCTTTCTTTTCATAATTTTTGTTAATTAGTATTTCTGCTGCAAGACTAGGCAGCACAGATTAACCAGCTACCTGATTCAAGGTACATTCAATCTTTATAGGTTGTTCAAATATCTGGACATAGTGTGAGAGGGTAGGGAAATCACAAGCTGCAGTGCACCTTTTTTTTTTGATGGAATGAACAGGCAAGAAGAGTGAAGAAAATAAACTCAGTAGACCCCAACTCAACCCATTGCATGTATCATTTTGTACAGGATGGCTAACAGGGAAGAAATTTATTTCTTTGCATTACCATACTACAGGAATATTAGAGAATGAACTGTGATTTGGAGAATAACAATTCCCAATTTTTTTCTTGTCTGCATATTGTGAGGTTAGTGTGTAGTTTAGTAGTGGAACAAAAAGTACTCGCCATTATTTGTAAAACATCAATAAAATGTTCAATTATTTCAAAGAGATTTTGTATTCATGAAAAAAAAAAAAGAAACCCATATGCCTAGATTTGGCTTTTTATGTCAAGTTTTACATCAGTTATATCTGTTTAATTCTGCGAACTACCATGAGATGGCATAGAATGCAATGGCAGAATGTTTGACAACAATTTATAACAAACATTTTCAATGAAAATATTAAGTTGTTTCCAAAATACACATTCCCACTTTAGCAAGCGAGATTCAAGATAGGCACTATTGAAACAATATGATGAACTTCAGAGTATTGACAATTTTGTTAAACACATTATTGAGTTATTAATGGTACTTAAAACAATATTCAGTCTTCTCAGAGACGCTAATTAATTTATGCTCATGACATTCTGTAAAGATAAACTTTTACACACATTTAATAAAAGGAAATGAAGCTCAATTATTAATATCACTTAACTTTACGCATGTTAAGGTTATGATAAAGATAAAGCTGCCAATACAGAGATAATTACCAGCAGTGGCAAAATCACTGCAGTTACTATTAGGCAACATAAATGTGAGTTCCTTTTAGAAACCTTTTCAAACATGCCATCGTTTTGTAGAGAACCATGGCACGTGGTTTCTGCCAAACCTCATCATGGGGATCCCTTCCACAATCTCCATGTGGTATATCATTCCACAACTGAGCATTTGACTTAACCAGGAAAGGAGAAACTAAGATGCAGATGCTTGAGGACATTCATATACATAGCTCAAAGCTTCTAGATTATTTTTAAATTAAATAAATAAATAAAAAATCAAAGGGTGAAACAAGAAAATCTCTCTTCATCATGCTGATGCTAGTACTCACTACAGAAAGAACTGAGAAATGCTGCCACGGGATTTTGAACCCACTGCCAGCTGTGATACAGGCTGCTGAAAGCCTTGTTATTCTGTTGAAGCTAAAATCATAGAAACATAGAATGTCTTAGGTCAGAAGGGACCCTAGAGATCATCTAATCCAACCTCTCTGCCATGGGCAGGGACACCTCTCAACTAGAGTAGGTTCTGAAGGTCACATCCAAACTGGCATCCACAACCTCTCCGGGCAATCTATTCCAGAGTCTTGCCACCCTCTGAAGAACTTCTTCCTAAGAACTAGCCTAAACCTACTCTCTTTCAGCTTAAAATAATTTTCCCTTGTCTATTGCTGGACACTCTTGTGAAAAGTCCTTCTCCAGCCTTCCTGTAGCTTCCCTTCAGGTATTGGAAGGCAGTTATAAGAAACCTCTGGAGTCTTCTCCAGGTTGAACAATCCCAGTTCCCTCAGCCTATCCTCATAGCGGAGACACTCCAGCTCCTGGATCATCTTTTTGGGCCTCCTCTGGACTCATTCCAACAGATCTGTCCCTTTTATGGTGGGAACACCACAACTGGATGCAGTATTCGAGGTGGGGTCTCACAAGAGCACAGTAAAGGGGGAGAGTCACCTCTCTTGATCTGCTGGCCATGGCCCTCTTGATGCATCCCAGGATGCAGCTGGCCTTTGGGGTTGCACAAGCGCACTGCCAGCTCATATTGAGTTTCTCATCAATCAACATGCCCAAGTCCTACTCTTCAGGGCTGCTCTCAACCATCTCTGTACCCAGTTTGTCACTGTGCCTGGGACTGGTGTGACCTAGGTGCAGGACCTTGCACTTTCACTTGTTGAACCTCATGCAGTTTGCATTGGCCATTTCTCAAGCCTGTCAAGGTCCCTCTGGATGGTCTCTGGTCCCTCCGGCGAGTCCACCACACCACACAGCTCCGTGTCATGGGCGAACTTGCTGAGGGAGCACTCAATGTCACCCTCCATGTCACTGACAAAGATGTTAAACAGCACTGGACCCAGAACAGACACCTGAAGAACTCCACTTGTCACTGGTCTCCACCTGGACTGGAGCCATTGATCACAACTCTTTTAATGCAGTCTTCTAGCCAGTTCTTCATCCACCAAGTGGTCCATCCAAGATGAGCAGACACTGTATCAGGCACCTCAAACCTGTTCTGAGAAGGGGCCAGTGCGTCACTGCTTATTTCTGTTTTCTGATTGATAACGATTCCTCAACAGCTTTTAAATACTGTTTTTTACCTGACGGCTTTTAAGTGTGTAACTCTTCCTGTAGGTCTCTGTAGCTACAAATATTGACAGTATTCTACTGAACAGTTTCCTGAATCAAAAGAGAACATATGGGGGTTTTTCTCTTCTTCTTGCTTCTATGAGGAACTTTTAGTGTAAGTTCATAGTCCTTAAGGTGTGCAAAGGTCAGCTTTGATAGTCTCTGTGGAATCCTAATTACTTTTATGAAACACTTAGCTAATGGATAGCATTAAGAATGACAGGAAGAAGTAATCTTTTGGCTGATGTACATAATGTACGGCACGGATGTGGGGAATTTCTGTATCAGGCATCTGATTGTTTCCTGCATCTTACTGCTTGCAATTTGAATATGTTGAATGTTATCAACATGCTTAAAGACAGTGGGATCACTTCATCAAAAGAAATAAAAAAAATAAATAAAGGCAAATTCAAAGGGATCATCGTGTGGTCTTTCAGAATACAAAACTCCCACTGTGTCTTCAG
>NW_008594252.1:0-23438 GCF_000691845.1 Merops nubicus | reverse complement strand
ATTGAATAGCTGGATGATCAGAATCATAGATTTTATTCTGGCCTATAATCAGTTTTTCTTCAGCTATAACAGTAGATGTTAGAAACTCCTACCTTTTGCTATTTCCTGTACTTTGTATTTTCAGTATGTCCTATACTTAGCGTCAGAACTCCCACAATAAAAGTAGCTATTATGAGCAGTAAGTAGTTTCTACTTCTTCAAATGATGCACATAAATATATTATTATGTCTATAAGCAAGAAAAATGCTTTTAATAGATTGTTTTTAATTGAGTCTAGAATATTTGTTACCATAATCATCTGTGACCATTTGTAGATGCAGAGTAGAAGATTGCACACCAGAAAAATCCAATTGCCTGTTTAGTAGCCTAATTTTCATGTACATATAAACCTTCTTAAACACAGACAACATGCAGATAAATTTGGTTTATATGCAGAGAGCAGAGGATAGATCAAGTAAACTTTTATGCAGAGGGTTGTAAGGAAATGCTCAGGAGGGAAGTTACTGTGATGTGCTACAGCAGCTCACAACTGAAAAAAAAAAAAAAAAAAAAAACAGGTTTGGGGATCACAGGGGAAATAGCACTGGGGATCAGAAAATGGATGAGGTTGTGCAAAGTGGCATGACTGGGAGCACTCTTAGCTTCCTGTGGATCCAAGGAGCTAGTTCTACTGCTAATAAAGTGAATGAAACGACTGCCACTGCATTCAGTAGATGCAGGAGTAAGTGTCATGAGAAGGAGCAAAACCTTCTTCATTCCCTTCAGCCATAACATGACCAGAGAGACCAGCTAGCTGTGCACAACAAGACCTGCTTGATCATTAACAGCCAAAAATTTATAAGCAAAATTCACCATCAGCTCAATAGTTTACCTAGTCCAGCCATTCCTAGCTCCATCCTGGAAGACACATTGAGTAGAGCAATTACAAGGTTACTAAGATTTTAGATAGAATATTACAATTGACCATGTATTCATATGCAGTTTTCTGTATTCAGTACTTCTCAGACTATATACTGTTGTCTTTTGCTGTTTTCATTGTTCACCAGGAGTAACAGAAATTGCACAATATTTTATGGAAAGCCTATGTAAGAACACAACAAAGAAATGACTATAAGTTGGCTTTGAATAATGGATATCTGTTTAAAGTTCCAAATGTAGCTGAGAAATGTATTTAACTAACTATATATTGACTGCTTAAAGTTTTGGATCACAAAATTCAGAATGAACATGTGAAATTTTAAACCAAGGCCTCCTAAATCACCAGATGCCAGTACAATATAACTATTAATGCACCATTCAATGGGCCATCTAAAATTAAGAATCAGAAAAAGGAAGGAATAACATAGAGATAACAGTATCTCAATATGACTTATCTTTCATTATTTATGTGGATTTGTTTTGCCTTAAACACACGTCATATATAAAGAATAGATATTTACAACTGGACATGCACATTAAGGCTACGGTAATATTTTATTATTTAATTCACAAAATCTACCTTACCATTTTGCAATGGTCAGAGGATTTTATATATTTAAAACAGATGTATTGGAGATGGACATCGATTATGACTATATCTGGGTATGCTCAGTCTTTGAGTTAGATTAGCAATGTAGACACAGGCCCTGTAAAATGACTTAATAATACGACAAATCTGAGAGTAAGTGTAATAAAAAGACAAGCATATTTGAAGATGAAATCATAATTTAAAGGAGGAAAATTAATTATGGATATTAAATCTGTATTTTTTAATTAAAAAATTTCACCACTTTTAAAGTAAATTACCTGTTTTCATTGGACTAACCTATAACTGTGTATAATAAATTAGTCCAAACCATGAAGCACCATCTTATTATTAAACATACTAGAAATCATATTGTTAAAGTAGAGGTAAAGACTACTGTTTCTAACCATTATCTCCTAACGGTGAGTAAGGCTGAAAGAGTAACGGAACTTTCAGTTAAATGACCAAATAAGTAAAAAATAATTAATTCTCCACTTTTAATTTTGCATGTCATCCACATTGGCTATTTAGGATTAATTATTGGGGAAAAAAAAAAGGAGAAGAAATAGCATACTATTTTATCAAAAATTATAATGTTGGTTTTACTTATTTGGAATACAGACTTACCTGCAGATAACTTTGGATCAAGTTTTATCCAGTTTTAAGTTTGCATTTCTCATCAAAAACTTGTATTGTGTTTGAGCATATGGATTTTTGATGAAGAAAGAAACAAGAAAACTGGAAAATCAAGACAGTTCTGTGATTTCTCTTGATGGTCTTTCACTTTTTTTATGAACTTGTAAACAATTTTCTGAGGGAGTTAGCACTTTTTGTTGTTGTTGTTCTTTTTTAGGTGAGGGTCTGAACCTCCAAGATAAAGAATAATTCCTCTGTGTTTGCTTATTGAATAAATTACTATTTCAGTGTTTGTAATATATGAAGTGAAGCAGTTCTGTCATAAAGAAACAATAAGTCAAAATGGCCTTTACTATGGTAGTGAGATAACTTTCCTGCAGGTTGAGAATCCCAAAACTTAAATGAACCCTTCAGCTGAATCAAGGACAAAAGTTGGGTCATGTTGTCTCATATCTCTGAAAAAGTTCTTTAACTAATATGTTGTAATCTAATCTGGACACAGCCTGTGCTATTGGACAAAAGGAGCAGAGCAACATAACCATTTCTTCCATCAGCTCTGTGAATTCAATTTTTGGGCAGGATCAGGGAAATCCAGCTTAAGAAAATTGGAGTTACTGAGTTCAACTGGAATTAGAAAGCAGTTTAAAGACTGTACACACAACAGCAATTTCTATACATATTTGGAGTCTGGCATTGGTAGACCTTGTCTGCCCTTTACAATTTTGCTTCCTTTTGCTGAAATGTCAAAGACAGCTTTTTGAAAGGCCTATTACTTAAGCATGTTCATGAAAGTAAACTTTCAAATTAAAGCGTATTTCCTTTGCAGTTTCAACTGAAAATAATATTCTTTTTTGTCTGTTCTTTGACATTATACAGTTCGCATATTATTAACCAGTTGTTAGGTTTTATTTTTCATTTTTTCTCAAAAACATGCACAGAAACACTTTGTCCATAAACCTTGTATAAGCAACACAGTTATAATGAAACAAAAACGTGACCCCTCCAGTGAGAATATAAAACCCCAACACATTGTTTTTCTTCCCCATGAAGAAAAAAGATTGTTTTCACTTCAAAACAACATAAAACAGTGCCTTTATTGCATGTACTCTACCCATCATTGTATAGTACAAGTACATATATTTATCCAAAATATGAGTATTGAGCAAGTTTTAATTAGTGTTCTTGTTGAACAAAGCATCAAACAATAGCTCTTTTACTTCACAAACATTAGATTAGTTTCCAAGGGAATTACCAAGGTGCTCATCATTTAAAGATAGATTCACAGTTTACTGGTTATTAGTAGATCTATTCACTATGAGTGTGGGTTTGTTTTCTTCCTCTGTAATGGAAATCTTTCTTCTCTTAGGCTGCACTTTGTTTTAATTAAAAAAAAAAAAAAAAAAAAAAAAGTTGCTCAACATAGACTGCCCCAGAAAACAAATAAAATTGCAACCTTTGGATAATTCTTTATGTCCTTTGTGGTGCTTCTTTTCCTTTGAAGTCTATTCAGTTCAAGTTTTGCTGCTGACAGTTAAAACATGGAACAGCTCTGATCAGAACAGATTACCAGCCAACCTTTCATAGTCTGTTCCCCTCATTATCCTGATACTTGTCATCATGTTTTTCCCATTTCCTTTTCACAGTTGCCTATTCTGTGTACAGCTACATTGTTACATCACTGTACTTCATTCAGCAGCCCTGCTGTGATAGTTTGGCCCTCAAAAGAAAAATAATGGTACTAATATTTATGTCCATTTGGTTAAGCCATTTACCATTATGTTTTGAGGTTTACAGAAGAGATGAAAGCTAGGGAAAAATAGTATTAAGACAGAATAGACAAAATGTCCTTGTACTGTGACAGGCCTTCAAAGGAAGGCTACAAACGAGAAGTATTATTTTGTTGAATTACAACATACTCTAAGTGTCATTGTCTAACACCTTTAGGCACTAAGTACAACACCTTACACCCATCAAAGTGATAAAAATATCGTGTATTATTAGATTAGATAATAGCACAGCAAGCAAAAAAGTACAGTATTTTATTAGGTTTATTAAGGTTGCCTGTCTTAGAAGCTTTAAAAAAATATCTTTTCATAAAGGTTTATTAGTCTCCAGTTCCAAGTTTCCATTTCATTATGAGGAAAAATTTCTCTTTGGAGAAAGGCATGAAAGAATAATTGTTTCTTACAGTGCACTGATACATCCTATCTCACAATACTTGGTCCAATACAATGCATGCAAGGAAGAAGGAAGAGGAGAGAAAACAAGGATTGTGTGTGTCTAAATGTCTGTGAGTAAGTAAAGGGCATCAATGTGACTTATACTTACAAAACTCAGAAAACACAATATTATGTTGCTGTAAAGCAGGTATAAATACAGGTTTCAATTTAAAAAAAAAAAAAAAAAGATCACCTTTTAAGGAACTTTATAGTTCTATTTCATAGAATAACTGAGAGGGAAAGTAGTGTGTATACTTACTGTCTCCTGAAGGTGAGTAAATAACTTCCCACAAAATGATGATATGTTTTCTTTACCTATAAGTGCTAGAAGCCTGCACACCGTAAAAGATGGGATTAAAAACAGAGGGTCGCAGTAAGTAGAGATGTTTTCTCTTTCACAGATCTGTGTTTGTGTCAGCATTACAAATCTAAAACTATTAGGACTGTGTTTCATCTGGGACAAATCTGACTTCCAGCTGAAGTCCAGTATAGTGTTTCTCTAACTGGTAAAAAACCCTAAACTACCAATAGTTTTTTTTTCCCAGAAAATAGATTTTATTTATAAAATCTGCAGAGAACTGTGCTAAGGAAAAAGAAACCTCTGAGTTTCTGAAATCTGTATTTTTCATTCCTATGATTTAAAAACTTTCTCTTCCAGGAGTAGTTATAAATTCTGACTTTAGACGGTGCCCCAGAAAAGAAACCAAAAAACCTCTAACCAAACAAACCCCACAAAGCAAGCAAACAAAGAGAAAAACAACCAAACAGCAAGCACATTTAGTGCTTTCCACTATCTGTTCTCTCTCTTCAGCCTTTTTTTTCACTGCTCAGTTGCTCAGTAACAAAATATCCATTCACGCTAAGTGCTAATAGGTTCATATCAACCCTTCCAGTTAGGTTTGTTTGTTACAATTCACTATGATTCAAATATGTGTGTGTATATAGATAGCTATATGAAGGTGCATACACAGTGTAGGATCAGAAAATATTATTTCATTATCTATCTCTCTAGTGTAAGTCTCTACATTTGCAGAGTAACTCCCTCTACTTCATCACTATTTTATTCCTTTAAGGCTGGAATGTTTTTGTTTTGTTTTGTTTTATTTTTTTTTCTGAAATACATTCAATATGTGTTATAATCTCAAATTTGAATATCTAAATAACTGGTCACATGCTTTTGCTTCTCAGAAATCAGTTTTCTAAGATTCTTATTTCACTTTGATGAGGCTTTGGGAATAATCCTCTGTGTTCTATGCACATATCAATAGAATTTATTTTCCTCTTTCATATATTCTTTCATTAATGAAAAGTAGTATCAGTTTACAAAAAAAAAGGATAGTTTGCCTCGAGAAGGTCTGAGAGACCATGAAGCTGTTAAAATTCTATTATTCAGAGTATGTTGTGATTCTTCTGCGGTGTTCATGAAAGAATTGCAACAGTGGCCAGATCAGAGAACAGTTTTGTTGAAGTAGCAAGGACATGACCAGGAGACTCAAAGACCTCTTAATCAGTTTCAGAGTCCTGAGGAAAGAACACTGATAGAAAATTTCTATAGCCAGCCTACATTTTAAGCATTAGGTCTTATTAAATGTCTTCTCTTCTCCTCTCCTCTCTGCTGTGCTCCGACAGAGGTTTAGGTTTTGTGGATTTCTCTGTTTTTGTTTCTGTTCGTGTTTGGTTTTGGTTGGGTTTTTTTTGTATGTTTGTTTGTGGTTTTTTTGTTTTGATTTTGGTTTTGGTTTTTTGACTAGGTTTCTGAAAAAAAAAAATAACAAAGCAAACCACACACCACCATCTTCCGCTTCACCTGCCTGCCACTCCCTGAAAACACAACAATAAAGCTCTTTTTGAACTATTCAGATAATAATACCAGTAACCATCCGTTTCTCTTCTGCTTGAAATAATTATGACAAAACTGGGTGTTTACAGTAATCTAGTAAATACCACAGCTACCACCTCTCAACATGCCCCTTGAAACAAAAGCAATACTGTTTTCAACTAGGTTCAGTGGTCACACTCAGTGTCAACAAAAGTTGTAGAAATTTATTCTCAGCTTCGCCAGAATACTCAGTGCATAACAGAACTGATTTCTAGCTTCTTGGCTGGTAAATTAAGGGAATAAGTAAATAATACCATGGTGTCATTTGAGGTATTCAGTGCTTCAAAACAAGTAAAGCCAACATTTACTTAAATCTCAAAATTTCAAGTCATGCATGTAGTTTGCTTCTTCTTATTTTTTTTTCTTCCCCTCCTTGCATCCATCTTGCATGTTACTAGAAAAAGAGTTTAATCTTCACAGGTTTGTTAGTAAGACCACTGGTCTACAACTTGTTCCATGTGATATAGCATAAACAGTGCTATCCACCCAGAAAAATCCTATCATTTGTATCAGGTATGTGGCATCTCAGAAATATGCCTTCTCGACCTGCGGTCTCCACGGAAACACTGTCATTCAAACAAAGCACCTATTTAATCAATAAGAATATATATATATAAAAGCTAAATTAAGTACTGTGAAGATTTGCAACAAGAGATAAAAGTAAAATAAACGTGTGTATTTTTTCCCATCTGTGAAGATTACCTCTCTATGCAGTAACTTCTTCAGAATTTGTCAATCTGCCAAAATCACTTCTGGCTTTCTTGCCATGCTTTTGTTGGGGCTTTATTTCTTCACAGAATCAATGAATGTGCTATTATGCAGTGTGTGTCTTGTGGGATGAATCTAAAATATTATCATTCCTCTGTGTACTTTGGAGTATATGAACTTGAGAAGGGTTGCCTCTCAACACTGAAGCATTGTTGAACCTGTAAGATCATAGAATCACAGAATTATAGAATCGTTTAGGATGGAAAAGACCTTAAGATGGAAAACATTTTTAAGAATCGAACCGTTAACCTAAAACTACCAAAAAAAGCACTAAACCATGTCACTAAGGACCACATCTACACGTCTTTTAAATACCTCCACAGATGGTGAGTCCACCACTTCTCTGGGTGGCTTGTTCAACCTGACAACCCTTTCAGTGAAGATATTTTTCATAATATCCAGTCTAATCCTTCCCCAGCACAACCTGAGGCTGTTTTCTCATCTTATCACTTGTTGCCTGGGAAAACAGAACACCATCCACCTTGCTACAACCTTCTTTACGGTAGATAGAATTTAAGGTCTCCCCTGAACCTCCTTCTCTCCAGACTAAACAACTCCATTTGCCTCAGATGCTCCTCATAAGATTTGCACCCTGCTCCTTCACTAGCTTCATTGCCCTTCTTTGGACACACTCCAGCACCTCAATATCTTTCTTGTGATGAGGGGCCCAAAACTGAACACAGTACATGAGGTGTGGCCTCGTCAGTATTGAGTACAGGGAGACAATCGTTTCCCTAGTCCTGCTGGCCACACCATTCCTGATTCAAGCCACATGCTACTGGTCTTCTTGGTCTCCTGGGTACATTGCTGGTTCTTATGCAGCCGCCTGTCAACCAACATCCCCAGATCATTTTCCACCATGCAGCTTTCCAACCACTCTTCATGAATCCTTTGACATTGCATGGGGTTATTGTAACCGAAGGACATGCTCCAGCACCTCAATGTCTGTCTGTGTTGTGAGGGGCCCAAAACTTCATTTGAGATAGTGAGCGAATTAATCATGAATCCTCCTGTTAGAATACTGCCGAGGAAGATGAACATTTTGCAGATGGTTGATTTGGAGCTTGACCTACCAAACAATGTCAGCATTAGGAAAGGGACCTTTTCTAGTGGTGTTGCTTCCCAGAAGTCTCCTTCTACTCTTCTTCTCACTAATTATTCCTAGGGTCACATTTTTCCCTTGTGCTTCACCATAACTGATTAAAGGTAATCACCAAGAAATACTGAGAAACATATATTTGTGACTGAAATCAGTGAAGATGGGAACATGATGTTACTATGATTTAGGATTAACTGTCTCAACTGCCTGCTACTTAGTCTCCCAATACAACCTCTAGCTTCCCTTAGCTTAATACATGGTATATATGAAAGCCAAGTATTTTCAAATGAGTAGTTGGTTACATGTTTGAGTAAATTAATTTTTCCTAAGAATAAATATGGATTAATTGTGAAATAGAGATGTCCTGGGTTGACCTTGTCTGGTTGTCAGAAGCACACCAAAACACTCTCTCACTTACCTTCAAAGAATAAAAATAGAAAAAAGTAATCATGGGTTGAGATAAAGATGAGGAGACGACAAACCAATTACCATAACTGGAAAAACAGACTCCACTTAGGCAAAATGATTTATTTAATACCATATAAAATGGTGATTAAAAAAAAAGACATGAATAAAATACCTTCCCCCACCCACTTCCCTTTTCCCCAGGCTCAGCTTCATCATTCCATTTCCAAATTCTCTTTCTCTTGCCACCACAAAGTGAGAGTGGTGGTGAATGGAGTTAAATCCAGCTGGTGGCTGGTCACACATGGTGCTCTGTTTAACTTCTGTTTAACAGCTTCATCAATGATCTGGATGAGGAGACAGAGTGCACCTTCTAAGCTTGCAGATTACACCAAGTTGGGTGGGAGTGTTGCTCTGCTTGAGGGTAGGGAGGTTCTAAAGAGAGACTTGGATGGACTGCATCGATGGGTCACAGTCAGTTGTATGAGCTTCAACAAGACCAAGTATTGGGTCCTGTGCTTGGGCCACAATAACCTCATACAACGCTACAGGCTTGGGGAAGAGTGGCTTGAAAGTTGCTCAGAAGAAAGGGACTTGGGTCTATGACTCAACAAGCGGATGAATATGAGCCAGCAGTGTGCCCAAGTGGCCAAGTCCAATGGCATGATGGCTTGTATTAGAAATAGTATGGCAAGTAGGAGCAGGAAGGTGGTTGTCCTTCTGTACTTGGCATTGGTGTGTTCACACCTTAAATACTGTGTTTTGGGCACCTCACTACAAGAAAGATATTGAGGTGCCGGTGTGGGTCACAAAAAGAGAAACAAAGGTGGTGAAGGGCCTAAAGAGCAAGTCTGATGAGGAGCAGCTGAGGGAACTGAGGCTATTTAGTCTCAAGAAAAGGAGGCTCAAGGGAGACCTTATCACCTCTACAACTTCTTGAAAAGAGGTTGTAGAGATGTAAGTGCTGGTCTCTTTCCACAAGTAACTAGTGATAGAACATGAAGGAATGGCCTCAAGCTGCTCCAGGGCAGACTAAGACTGGACATTAGGAGAACTTTTTCACTGAAAGGGTTGTCAGGCGTTGGGACATGCTGCCCAGGGTGGTGGTTGAGTCACCATCCCTGGATGTGTTTAAAAGCCATGTAGATGTGGTGCTTAGGGATATGGCTTAGAGGTGGACTTGGTAGGGTAGGGTTAATGGTCGGACTCAGTGATCCTAAAGGTCTTCTCCAGCCAGACTAATTCCATGAGTCCAGTGAAGGGTCACAAAGATGATTAAGGGTCTAGAGCTGCTCACATATGAGGGAAAGCTAGACTGCTAAAGCTGGAGAAGAAAAGGCTCAGTGAAGACCTCATCAATGTATATAAATACCTGCAGGGAGGGCACAAAGAGGATCAAGGCAGACTCTTTTTATGGGTGCCCAGTGACAGGACCATAGGCAATAGTCACAAACTGAAACAAAGAAGGTTCTTTACAAATGTCAAGAAACAATTTTTCCTGTGAGGGCAACAGCACTGCAGAGATTCCACAGGGATCTTGTGGATTCTCCCACCTTGGAGACATATACAAACTGTCTGGACATGATGCTGCAAAATGAGCTCTAGGTGGCCCTGTCTGAGCAAGGAGGTTGGACAAGATGACGTCCAGACGTGTCTTCCAACCTCAGCCTCTCTGTGTCTCTGTGAAAGTACCAAATTTACCTTGTTCCCTTCTGACAAGGCGGAAGACATCTTTTATTCTCACTTGTGTGATTTTGGTGTTGAGCACTTAGTGCCCTGCCCAGGAAATCTTTTTAATAGGGCCTTAACACACCAGAAAATCAGGACTGTCTAATGTGTCTCAAGTTGGATACATAAAACTAAAGCATCAAAAATGACTTCTTACTTTGCACATTAAAACCTGATATTATTGAATTAGACAATGTCTGCCCCAATGAAAAAGATGTTCCAGAGGGAAAGGGCTGTTAGTGGGAAATCTTTGAAGTGAAAGCCTCCTTCATCTGCATAAGGTTTGAAATAATTTACCCACTTCAGTGAAAACTCTAATTATACAGTATGAATTCCTGAATCAAAAAACAAAGCAATTAATCAAGTCTATTACTAACTCCTCAAGACACTCCAGTTGTATGTGAAGGAGGTGTGAAAAATTAAAGTTCAGTATTCTAAAAAAATACTCCAGCTCTATTCCTTTCTTTGTTGGCTGGGCGTAGTTGAGGATTCACAGTAGCATTCACTCAGTGGGTGATTTTTGAGATGGACTTTTCTGATCTAAACCAAACTCATATTATAAAATTAAAACACAAGTTGGATTGGGCATTTTCTGTGCCAAGAATTTTCTGAATCAGATATATCAAGTAACCTCCAGTGATTTTCTAAGTCACTTAAGTTTTTAGTATTTTTATATTTGAAGCTTTTGAGACACTTGGTTCTAACCAGCTGCACTAGACTAACTAGCAGGTGTTCGTGCCTCCACTTGAATTAGTTTCTGTCCTGCTGTGATAGCTATCTAGGCTGGAGCAAAAATAGCATCTGTGAATGAATGCAGGACAGATCATGATACTTTATGATCCTTCTACCAAGTAATGTGTAATCTCAATTCAATCAATGCATCAGCTTGTACAGTAAGAAAAGAATAAACCAGAGATGTCTGAGAGTATGCAAAATATGCATGCCTACTCGTGGGAACTAGATAATTTAGTTTAAAACCTTATGTTGTTTTTGTTTAAGTATATATGAACATTAAGTTCTGTGGTCTTAGTTACCATTACAGCTTGATTGATTTTGATAGATATTAAATACAAATAAGTCTCTTAAGGAAGAATCTGAAGGAGGAAAAGTAAAAGGATATTTCAAGTGTGAAGAAATGTTTTGAAAATACCTCAGAGATGTGGGGAAAAGTAGCTAAGGTAGCAACAGAAACAAGTCCTAACTTACAAACGACAAATAAAGTGTCATTGGCCAAAGTAACAAACTGAGGACAAACATCTGAGTAACAAAGGATGGTTGAAAACGAGGAGCAAATGGAAAATATAAGGGGCAAAGAGCACTGTGGAATGTACTATATAAGTAAGAACATAAAAGGCATGGCAATGATCATCAGACTGTGTATGACAAAGAAAAGGAGACAGGAGAAACAGCTTTTTAAAGAATATTTAGAGAAAGGCTAAGGAAAACAATTATTAAGAGTAAAGGTGAGAGCTGAAGAGGCAGAACACCAAAATCATAAAATTACATATAAGAGGAAAAACAAGCAAATCAGATATAAGTTAAGACAAAAGTTCAAAAGGAAAAACAGTAAACACAGAAACAAAAGAGAATGAGAACCATGTATGGGAATGAGTGTCAGAATAATAAGATACATGTCCTTTCAGCAAAAGAGAAAAAATAGAATTGTAAGATGTTGAGTATAATCTCTACAGAATCTATTATTGCATGTAGGACATTCATCCTTCCATCCAGAGGTAGAATGTCTGGTCATCTCTTTTGCCTGAAGTCTTTCACCCTTGAGTTATCAGATGACATTTGATAGTTAAGATCTGGTAAAGTTGTTTCTCATCATTGTCTGTGATTTCTGTTTTGTCTTTCTGAACAAATTAGTTGACCTAGTTTATAAAGAGGAATTTGCCACCACTGTCTGAGCTTGGTCTCTCTTTTTTTCCCTCTCCTACTCACAAAACTGCTGATCATGCAACGCTTTCTCTGAGTGCAGACACTTTATATTTTCTTCTAGACTGGTTCTTCTCCAATTCTCCTATTCCTGAATAAGTTTGTGGGGGTTTTGTTCATTTTGTTTTGTTTTGTTTTGTTTTGTTTTGTTTTGTTTTGTTTTGTTTTGTTTTTTTACAGAAGGAGATCTACAATCATTGCTAGTCCTTTTGCAACTTACTATTAAAAAAAAAAAAAGATCTGTACTGCCACTATCGCACATATAGACTCTGCTGTTTCATCTTTCCTGCATATTTTACACAAATTTATAATAAATAGACTAATCAGTGTAATAAGAAGGAAACCAATTTTCAAACACCACACCATTCGTCACTGCTGATGGAAATTTCTTCAAACTGTTTCTAAAGATCCACACTGAGGAAAAGTCCACGACTTCCACATGTATATTTAGACTAAAATTAGCATCCTAACATGAAAGTAAATGAATTATATTTGGGGATTGTCTGCCATCAGCAGTTTTAGAGAAGTCTGCTACTTCTAGCAATAGTGATTTTAGTATGCAAACTTTTAGATGTCAAATTTGCAAGCCTTAATTGTTTCAAAGTTTTAGGAAATAGATACACAGCACAATAAACAACTAAGGCTAACTTAAAACATTTGACTTTTCACACACAGAATTGAAACATTTTAAATCACCCATCATTTTGAATCACTCAGACTGACAGCATGGAAAAGAAATCACCAAGTAAAAAGCAAAACAAAATTAAACCAAGCCCCGAAAACCTTCCAGGAGAAAATGCTGGCTGATGGCAGAGGTTTGACCACTAGAATAACTTAACCACTCAATGAAAACTCTAATTATCAATTTTACAGCACACGTACATTAGAGCCACACAATTAATCAAGACTGTTTCTATAACCTCAAGATGTTCCAGCTGTATGAGGAATATCACTATTTTCAACATTATAAAGTCTGTGTCTAACCAAACTCTTTCTTGCAGCAGTTTCAGCCTTTTCTTCTTTTCTTCAATCCCACACTTAAAAAACAATTATTCCCTTGCTCTCCATGTCAGCCTTCCATGAACGTGAATATGGTTAATCACGTACTTCTTTAATTTTCTATAGAAAATGATGCCACCTCTGTCCATCTTTTTTATATCTCTTATTTTCTAGATCATTCCTGTACTTTCTCTTGGGATTGTTCTCTCTTCATATCTTTCTTAAAATGTTCTGCTCAAAATATTGGGAGTTTACTTTTTAAATTTTACATGATAAACCACTGTTCAGATTTCATAATAGATGCCTTAGAATGTTTGTCTCTTTCTGCTAACAACCTAATCAATAGTTTAGTATTTGAATAGATAATTTTTTCTGTCTAAGCTAATGATAATATGTGTCTCTATTTAATATTTATCCCTATATTTCAGTCCATTGCTCCAATTTGTTGAAATAATTTGAAATTCTAATCCTGTCTTTCAGTGTTCTAACTGTCTATCCCTGTTTCGCGTCATACGAAATAATAATCGTCCTCTCTATTCATCAAACAGGCCATTATTGAAACTTTAGATGCTCTAGTTTGAAGTTTGAAAGGGTATCATTATTGATCAGTATTTTGAAAGTAGAGAGTTTATTAAAATAAACTTTGTTATTATTTCTTTAGAGAGTCTCATGCCAAACTACTTCAGAGAAAGTATGCAGTATACTTTACATGTATTAACAAATTGGAGATGGCTAAATATGTATCTGAAAGCTATCAAGTTTTTTCCTGTCACCTGAAGCAACCTGATGTTCTTCAAAAACACAAACACATAGCAACAAATGTTTTCAGTATTCACAGGAAAAAAAAAAAAGTAGAATATATAATGATGATGTTATAATACATAGTAGTTTAGCTAAAGAAGAGCTTGTGCTACAAGTCTCTTACACTGAACAGTTTAAAAATGTGCCTGGAAATTTCCTAAAGCTTTTTTGATATTTAATGTTTTGTTTTACTAGACAATTAAATAAACAAAAATCCTTTGGGTGAGATAGATTAAGAAAAGAAAGGGGCTGATAATCAGTTTGCCTTGTAGTCACTGAATCTCTACATGCAGGAGATCTTTCCCTTCAGTATTTTTTATTTTTCCCCAGCAGAACACAGGGGTGCTCCACACAACAAACTCTACACTAATTCCTCTAAGAAAATAACTTTGTTATATCAGATGTATCTGCTTTCTTCTGTTCTTAAGCATCTCTTAGACTGGTAGTCATATTACCTAACAATGGTGATATGACTATGTATATAAAGTCCTGCACATATAAATTAATCACCATAAGGTCTACCTTAAGTCAATGGAAAGAAGCATATGCTTATAGGATGAACCATAAACCTATTTTTATTTCTACTTTAGGACATTCTTATTGACTTAATTCCTTTGACTGTAAAAGGAGTCTTTATGATTGGTTCTCTATCTGCAGTTCTTCAGCTAAAATCCATTCCTCTGTTTTTTCTTGAAGATTCCTATTTGCAACCTGTCTCTCCCTCTTTCTCTCTCTCTCTCTTCACCCCCATACCTATCCTGTCCTTTAGTCCAGAATCACCTCCAGGATCAGATATCTTCGAGGGAGGAAATATTTCTGCTCTTTTCTGTCATTCCACGTGATCTGGAGTGAATCTGTTAGGACAAGCAACCAACCAGACATCTCTTTTCTTTCCATGTTTTTACTAACATTTACAGAATCCACACACTGAAATTACAGCTAATACATAAATCAGATAGATACTATGCCACAGTGCTCTTAACTAGAAATGACTACTACAATTTTTTGAATGTTTAATTTCCAATCATGTAAGAACTGGTGTGAACTGAGATACATTCATAAATCCATTTATTTCATCTAAAATAATGAAATTAGAGGAGACTGTCTGATAAAAAATTCATGATTGTGTTATTACAGGCATAAGAAGCAACTATTGCAACACAGTAAGTGATCTTATGCTTTTCAGTTTGGGTGCCAACAAAGAACATTCATGAAGATTTCACTGATTTCCGTAATTTATCAACTGTGATGGAGAAATTCCTTTTATTGGCAAATACAGAATTTAAACAGCTTTCACTAATTTTATGATGATATTTTGTATATGACTGGCTTGTGACAATATGAATAAAAAGTGTCTTCTTCCCCCGCCTCCCAGGTATTTTTTTTTATAGAATCTTTTAAAAATAAAATAATCTAAGAGACATCTTACAGTTATTAAATAAACATTTCAAAATAATAAAGAAGAGCCAGCACTACCCAAATTGTGCCAGAAGCAGGGTCTAGTTCTGGAAATATACGGTTTATTTTCTCCTTTGATCCTAAATCATGTGGAAAGATTCACACAGGAAAGATGAGTAGTTTTCAAACATTTTCCATCTGCAGACCTGGCATATTTTGCACTGCAGACATAGCTCATTCTAAGCTAATGAAAGTGTACTGAAAATGGGCTTGTTTTAAAAAAAAATAAAACAATAATAATTATAATTTGTGGCCTCTTACATTCAGTTCAGAGCCCATGCTCTGCAGAAATTATTACAATAACTGGCAACAGAAGTAATTGGGTGCTTCAGCAATATAAACACTTCCAAGGAAATGTTACTCATTCAGTCCTCCAAAATAATAAACCCTCAGCTCTTGAGGTAAACTGATCACAAGGAAGGTAATGTTGAAATGCACATTGTCCAGTGAAAGAGATGTTCTCAAGAAATGGAAAATTAAAATAGCTGAACAGCTTCCATTATCAGCAAAAAAAATGTTATAAATACATCTCCTTCAATTTAACTAGTTGCACAAAGTTCAGTATTCAATCAAGATTTCAGAAGTGTCTCCAAAATTATGCAAAATCTTAACATACTCATAACTCCAGGCATATCTGAAATACAAGTTCAAGATGTGTTTCAGGTGTTCAAACATGAGTGGTTGATTACTGAGCTTCATTCATTGCAAGCCAGCTGTCAAAAAGAAAGATTGTTGAAGTCATTTCAGAAATATCATAGTTCTCTCAGCCAGATGAATGTCAGCTGTTTTCCAAAGCAACAAAGTTAATAAAAATTATTCTGTAGTAGAGCTAGCAAATCAGTAAGCTCGGACATCCTTGTGTTCACTAATCACTCAGTGTCAAAGAGACAAATAAAGGTCTGCTTCATTGGACGTTTGCTTTCTAGCTGATCACCCTTGCATAACCTGTACTTACCTAGCTTGGTTGGCTGGTTTCCAGAAGCTCATTAGAAAACTTTATGCAGGATATGATTCCCAATGTGTTACCTCATCGTAAAGTTAGCTATAATAAATTAACAACACTATATAGTATAGAACATAATTACATTCAATTATTAAATTATTAAATTTAATGTCAGTCTAGCAGCTGAAGTAAAAAGCAATGCTGAATTTATTCTGGAATTTGCTTATACTACTAGATATGTCATGTGAAAGATTAATGTCATTTTCAGCCTTTGACAGAAACACCACTAGTTCTAACTGCACTATTATTTTCCTAATCTTGTTTTTTTTTTTTTTTTTTTTTTTTCTTCCTGGGACAACTGGATTGGACACAAATTTCCTTACATAGCTCACAACCCAACCCAAAGCATCCTTCTGTTCCTTCTCTGGCTTTTGACTCAGACTTTTCGGGCAGCTTCAGTTTACTGGTTTATATCTTTAGGTTTGTTCTGTTAATTTCTCTTCCTTTTATGTTATTTCAATTTCCCACTGTTTAAATTTTTGTTTCTTTTGTTTTGTGGGATTTGTTTCATTCTTGTCATCTGTGTAGACCTTCGTAAAGTACATGACACCAAAAACATGCTGCATTTTTTTGGTAAAACACCTTGTGTACTGAACAGAGCCCAAATGGCAGTTTGAGAAACAGTGTTGCCCAAAGGGAGTGTTGAATGTGCACAAATATATCCTCTATTTTTTTAAGGGCAGTTAGCATAACGCTGGTGATCTATGCAACATAAGATACATACATATATTTGGCAACAGCCATTACCTCCTGAACATCTCACCTTTGAAAGCAGAAGAAAATCTTATCAAGCTGACTGAATTCTTTTTTTTTTTTTTTTTTCACAAACTGACAATTCTGACAAACTCTTGTCTATCCTGATGTTTCCTACAATGACCAACAAGTATATGCATTCGAGTAGTTCGATACACGATGATTTCCAGATCGATACTCTTATTCTAACCTTACACAGAAGAACCGTAGCAAGGTTTATAAAATGGGAGACATTTAGCCGCTTTCACTACTTTTCCAGGTTGACATATTTCTCAATTTTTGGAAGACCTATTCAAACAGTTCCTCAGCTGTTACGTTACCTGATTCTTTGCATTCAGTGTACTCTTGATTAGGCACAGGGTCTGAAGCATTTTAATTTCTGTAAAATTTCCTTTAATACGAAAAATCATCCAATATTGGCACATTATAAGTTGTGCACATACATTTGCTCATATGTATAATCCATATATTCCTTTCATTACATTAAGCTCATAATTGCCAGTTTCTGTTCTTTTCACTCCCCTTTCCCTCCCCCCATTTATTTATCACTGGTGGTTCACAGACTCACTGTTCCCTTGGATTTCCACCTTAAAATTGTGGTCAGTAGCACATTCGTTTTCTGCCTATACTGTTGTTCTTTGTAATAATGAAAAAATTCTTTTAAGCTAATTGGACTGCTATGCTATGAAATTGTAGGTTTTTTGCATATGTCTCAAAATAATCTAATAGATCCTCATATTTATACTGTTTCACAATACTTGTATTTTAATTCTAAATAATTAGTATTATCATGTTTAAGGTGATTGTGTCAGCTGGTAATTTCTTAGTATTTGTGAGCTCTTTTGTGGACTTTGGTTGCTTGACAGTCTTTCTTATGTTGCTTTCTCTCTGATTTCAAGTTAATCCATTTTATCAAAGCTTGAGTGTAAGTTTTGACGTAAAATAGATGATATTTTCTGCTTGGGAAATTATAATTACCCTCCATAACACCTTTCTCCCCCTCTTTCTCACTAAATTTATCTGTCATAGATAGTTTCATAGCTTGGTCTCAAATTTGAAAGAGCTGCAAAAGGTATTTTTAAGCAAATATTTTTCTATGAATTTGGTAATATTATTATTAATGTTACCTTTCTAATATATTCCTGCTATTGTCATTGCCCACTGTTGACATATATTGTGTAAAATGTTCTTCAGCGTCCTCTTAATTTCTGGAGTTTCAAAACTGTTGGAGATTGTAGTTGCCCTGGATTTTCAATAAAGCTATTTTCCTAATTTCTCCTTTGTAACTGTGCTCCAAATCAAAGAATAACAGAGCACTGCTTCAGTCAGCGTTTGACTTCTACCTTATCCTTACCACAAAATCTTAACTATTACACTACAGCTAATACATCTCCACCTAGCTCATGCTAGAGGTGAGAATATATATATATATATTAAAGTCACAAATCTTTTCACTGCTTTTTATTACATCTAAATCTTGGTCTGATGTTGATGGGCCAAAAAGCTTCCAAATGAGCCCTTATTTTACACAACACACTGCTATGGAAAAGAAGGCAATTTTAAGGAATTCACATGAATACTACTCTCAAACATGTGAATTTTGTTTAGAGTTAGAAGCAATCCTTGTATGGTTATTAAAAAAAAACAGATATTTTGCTTGCTTTTTTGTTTTATGTTAAAACAAATAAAACCCCATCCATTTAACCTCTCTCCTTTCCAAACAGTCTTCTATTCCTGGTTCTGTGTTTTCTTTATTTGTGAAAGAAGACCCTAAATATGGGGTAAAGATTCAAAGTATTCCCAGGCCTCTAGCTGTTGAAGATCAGAAATGCAGACTGAGGGGAAAAAAAAAAAAAAAAAAAAAGAGTGAGATTCAAATGACATGAAAGGAGAGACATAGCTTACAGTACAGAGAATGCAAGACATTGATATATACAGGAAATTAAATTTTCTTTATTTTTATTCTTATTCTTATATTTCTTATTTTTCTGTTACAGATAGTCTATGTATTTGAACTCTCATACTGTTTTTATAAAGTCTATCAGCCTTCTCTCTCTGAACTTACTTCCTGCTGGGTTTTGTTTGTTTGTTTGTTTGTTTGTTGTGTTTTGGTTTTGTTTGGATGGCTTTTATTTTCACTATGAAAAGAAAAAAACATTAAGCTATGGTGACCACTAGAAGTTGAACTGGGTACTTCTGGAAGGGGAAGGTTTAATGAATTCGTTAGAATATGAGAGTTCAAGTGCTCTGTAACATAAGGTGCTCATCTCACATTAATCAATTAGTTTTTAATATTTCTCTCCCTACAATGGAGTCTTAAAAGTTTGAACATTCCATTCTACTATTGCCAAATAGAAATGAATTCATGTTTATGCTGAAATATTTTTAATTGATTATAACTAAGTTTATCTTAAATATAGAAAAATTGTAAGGATATTTACTTCTTTTCAAAAAAAAAGAGACAAATTTGTTCTCAGCTAAACTGAAATAAATCTAATTCATTTAGTTTTTCAAATTGGACAGCTGTGCCTGTCCCTCTCTTTCTCAACTACTTATATGGCTTTAAAAGTAAGCTGCAAATATTCTTTATGAGCTTTAGGAACAACTAGATAAGTAGGGGGAATTCTGTCTTCCAGTGAAGCTCATTCTTATCTTCTGATACTACTAAATTCTTCTTGCAGAGATATTTTATTATCCCTGACTTATACATGCAAAGAGAAAATACTTGACATAGAAAAACTACAGATTCCACCAAAGAGAAATAAGCTGGCTTTTTTTTTGAGGGGGAAAGAGATTGGCACTGGTAATGTGAGGTTGTCCTGGTCTCTGGTTTTATGTAGTTATAATTAAAGAAGATATTTTTAAGAATGTAAAATATATTCTTTGGCAAGTGGCTTTATCTTTTGCCCCTCCCCCAATAACCATGTGTCTTTCAATCAGGAAAACAAAGCAATGCATCCCAGCACGAGTTCTAAAACTTTCTAAAAACAAGGACATATTGCTTCTCTTTATTCTAACTTCAGTAACCATTTTTCTACTGCCTAAATGTTTGGTATTTCTACAGAGAACAAACATAATAATGAAGAACTGGATTTTTCATTTGGTTTAATTCTCTTCTAATCCCATATCTTGCAATTACAGTCAATGTGTAATGTCACAGAAATCCAAGAAGGTTCACAGATGCTCATTTCTATACTTCAACCCAAAACACACTTCCATAAACAGAGTACAAAAATTGATATCATTATGTAAAACTGGAAAACCAAGAAAAATCCACTAAAAAGGAAGAGAAAAAAGAGATTGAGAGTATTGATAATATCTATTGTTCCAACACTTCATTAGAAAAAATCTCCACTCTAAGAAGTAGACTATATCATATACTATAGAGACAAGTGAGAAATTTGTAAAAATACCTGACAATGTGACCTGCCGGCAAGGCTTTGCCTCATGCACCCTAGGATAAAATTTGCATTCTTTGCAGAAAGGGCATGTGGCTGACTCTGTGTCAGCTTGATGTGTACCAGAGCCTCCATGGCCATTTTTGCCAAACAGCTTTCCATTGCCCTCTGGATCCAGCCATTCAACCAATTTCAATCCACCCCACTGTCTGCTCATCCTTCCCATACATCAGCAACTTGTCTATCAAGGATTTTATGGGAGACAGTGTCAAAGTTTAAGTTGGTCAAGCATGACTTGCCCTTGGTGATTCCATCCTGACTACTCCTGATGATTTTCTCATCAGGTTTTCAGGTTTAGCTGCTCTCTACCTGTTTCATAGGTTTTTGCCGCCTCAGTACATTCTTTTGCCTCTCAAACACACTCAACTTAGCCATCTTTACTTTGGTTTGAGGACCATTGCATGCCAATGGTCTTTCCCCTCCAGCATTCTATCTTCAACACTGGCAAAAGGAGAGATGATTTAGGGTGACCTCACAAATCTGATGACTGTCTCTACTGCATTTACTACATATTACCCTAACCTCCAGAATTGTTGTATGAGGGATAGTAGAGCATTCTTCCATGTTTAGTTCACTCAGTAGCCATGCAAAAAGACAATTTAATTTTGTTTTCCCTATTTTTGGCAGCTTCCCAGATGTTTTCTGGAGTTGAAATTAAAAAGCCATTCAAACACCAACGATACCTTCATGATGAAATTCTTTTGCTACAACTAAATGGCAGAAAATACTTCCTGTTATGTATGTAACATGGAGTTAGGATTTTTTTCTGATGTCTTCCAGGTTTACAGAGTCAATACAGAATGAAAATTACAAATAAAATTATCACAAGTATCTCTAAAACAATGAAACCAACATCCATCTATTGTTTAGGACTGTTTTTTCTATATGTGGGAGAGATTGTATCTTGGTAAGAACCAATGTATCAACTTAATACAAATACAACAACATTTTTGGCTACCAGGAAAGGTTTTCCTAGAAACTCAAGTAATTCAAACAAAAAAGAAAATTAAGTTTTTGGATCAAGTGCAAAAGGTGAAGTTTTCAAGCGTGTTTTATTTTTATTTTCTCTATTAAAAAGAATAAACCACCAACCAACCAACCAACCAGCCAAACCAACCCTTATTTTATTTTTCCTGCATGCTATTCATCTTTGTCTTTCCTTTCTTTCATATCGTTGGGATTTTATTTTTTTTCTTTCATTACAGAGTTCAAGAATAGTATGTAATAAGAACATTAATCTCTTGCAGGTAGACTCACTAGACCAAAAGGGGATATTCAACTTCCACTACCATAAACTCAACATTTAACTGCCAATTTAAGCATGTGATATTTCCTCCTCCTTATATCACAAGTCAGACAACAATTCAGACTAATATATTATTTGTTTTTATTTTACCACAATTCATTCACTCAATTTTTTTCTATAATCCAAAAGGAAAAAAAAATTGAAAAAAAAACTTGTTAAATATTGTAAAAAAGTGATATAAAAATATCACTGTCTTTGATGTGGTAGTTCTTTTCTGAAACATTAATCCCAATTGGGGAGTGAGTCAATAAATGAGTGTACCTGATGAATAATGAATCAATAATGGAGCTAAAAAGAAGGAATCTTTATCATATGAAAACTAACAAATAATATCTTAAAATGTCCTATTAAGCAAGTTCATTTGATAATGCTAATTGTACCTAGCATCGCAACTGTAATTAAAAAGCTACTTCTTGTAGTTATTAATCCACAAGTTTCCATAAAATTATGTTTTGGAACCTAATTTGCTATCTTTTAGAGATAAAAACAAAATACTGATTAGTTAAGTGCAATTTTGCTCCTTATATTACAAAAGTCTTTATTTGCCATATTCTATTACATTACTTCATTGCAAAATATGTGGGTTTTGAAATATTTTTTAAAATATTCCTAGTAAAAATGTGTAGTAATATTTTTGTGACATTTCTGTAAAATATTAACGGATATTCTATTGCTCAGCTACTGAAGGTGTACGTCACATGCTCAGTAGCTTAAGTGATGTGTTTATTTACTTTGAAATGTGTGTGGCTCATGCTGTTGGCTATACAGCTGATTGAGGTGAAATGATGAGGACTTTTAGCACTCTGGCTAATGGTAATGAGTCTGTGGAATCTGCCAATGATCCCTGGCAGAACAGGTCATCTTGAATGATTAGTGACTAAGTGTCTTGAAGGAAGAGCAGGAGCTCTTATTTGCTTATGATAATATGTCGTTTTCTCAGATCAACAGATACATCAGGTTTCTTCATTCTTCTATCACATAACAGAAAAAAGACTATTTTTTAAAGTTTTACACAGTTAATTGAAAGCCTCCCTACTTCCTGATCGGACTTATTCTTTCAAAGTGTCATGATCAACACTGTTAACTGTCTTTTTAAATCTTCTTTACTGGCCTTTCATGGTTTTAAGGTGATAAGATTGCAGAGCACATGCTTTAGATCATGAATAAGACCACAACGTTTGATACATCAGCCACGGACACAACAGCAGATTTAGACTGAACAGCAACAGTTCTCTGAGTAGGGCTTTGAAACAGTAGAAAATAGGCTCATCTGAACAGCAAAGCTTGATTATTTCAAGATAGAGATGTGAAAAATCTCTCTAGATTCATAAGCCTATATACAAAGGTACTAGCCATATCCTACAAAACCTTATTACTTTATATGCTAACATGCTATAGGGGAGACTGAGAATGAGATCTGTGTGATAGCGAAACGGTGGAAAAGAAGTTATCTGTGAGCAGGTGTAATGGTTTGAAAACAAACC
>NW_008594251.1:0-13120 GCF_000691845.1 Merops nubicus | reverse complement strand
GCGCTCTCGGCTCGCTCGCCGAAAACAGCGGCCAAGAAACTGCAGCCGCTAGCAGATCTGGCAGCAGCCCCTGTAAATGAGATTAGGCAGCACTGGAGGGCTGAGCAGGAAGAGAATGTGGGCTAATGGGATAGGGAAGGAAGGAGGGGGGGGAGAGTTGGTGGTGAAAGACACTGGTGGGGAATGTTGTCGGTAAAGGAATAAGGAGGATGCGACAACAGGGAATGTGCCTGTTCCTCTCCCTTATGCTGGACACTTCATCTATCTAAATTTTTTTTTTCAGTGAGAACTAGGGAGCGCTTGTGCCGTGTCGGCACCGCAGACTTCGCGGCACAGTGGAATGGAGCGAGCAGAGAGCGAGTCTGTTCCAGCCGGGTAAGAAGGAGCCCTGAGGACATTCCCGGGAGACCCTCAGGGCTGTTTTGCTATGTCCCAGGAAAACTAATTAGTGAAGGCCTAGCACTAGCCATGATAAAAGAAAAAGGTCAGATCTGTAAGACTTTCTCAGCACGAATGGACAAGAATGCTTTGATTTTCCAAAAGGGTTGAAATGCCCAGAACTCAACATCCACAAGAACACAAGATACTTAAGTGGTTAAGCTTTGGGACATTCCCATTTGAAAGTGTCCTTTCTGGAAACAGTAACTCTTACTACAAGGATGATCTTGAAAAAGAAGTCATCATCTACTGTGCACTGCACCTTGTGGAGGGTGCGCTGGTAAATCAGGCGAGTCAAGCACGGATGTTTCCATGCATAGTGCATCATCTCTGCTTTTTCTACCTTTCTCACATCTCAAAGAGATTCAAATCAACACCATCCTGCTAGAAGTTTGCTATTATCTACTACTGCAACTACTTTTAACTACTTTTCCAAACTTTGCAGAGGCCTTCAGAACCTTTAACAGAGAATGTGATAAATTAGCTAAGAAAACACTATGGAGTCACAGTAGCTAAAACAAAATAAAGGGGAAAGAACAGGGCAGACCTGGACTTCATAGGGAGCTGAGGAAAGGGAGACATAGGTTTGATATTGGTCCTAGAATAAAGAGCAAAGGAAGATGATAGGAATAGGAATGCTTGTCAGAGAGAGAAGTAATAAGAAGTAAAATGACACAACACAGAACAAGAGTCAACAACTCAGTTCAAGGAGATTATTTGCAGCAAAGGAAGGGATTTCTGTAAGACACACCGGTATGTTTTGAATTTTACAGAGGACAATAATGCAGTATGTCACAAGGCAATGTGGAAACGAACAGTGTGGACAGGAGACAAATCCAAAGTTCTGAGATGGAAGAGAGATCAACACAAGTGAAAGAATTCAACAGCACAAGAGGGAAGTGAAGTAGTATCAATGCTGAAAATGGAAGACAGAAAATTATGAAACTAATTTAAAAACAGAACTGAAAAGGACTCATTTCCTATGACATTCCATGTGATGTATAATAGCATTTTGATGATGCTAAGCAATGAAATCTGAATCAAAATATCCCAACAGACCCTATGAATTAGTCCAGTCCACTGTTGCGAAATGGGTATCAGCAATAAAGATCTCAGTCTATAGTTTCCCTGGCTTTCACATAGATGTCCTACGTGAGCAGCACTGCAGTGTTCAGCACTCACAGATCTGACTATATAAGACTGACAGGTGCATTGAAGTCAAGGGAAATGCCTCCTGAGATCTGTTAAAAGCACAACTGGTGCACTTGTGCTTGTATTGCATCAAAATAAACTCAAAATTGTAATTAGACTAGTGTTTCAATTCCTTTTTTGGAGTAAAAATAGGAACTGTACAGAACATGCTTTAAATGCTATTTTACTCCAAAAGAGGTACAGGAGGAAAACCATTACAAATATGAATACACATATTCCTTCCATTTCTTCTGCCAACCAACATTTAACATAGTAACTGTGTTAAAAAGCATAAAAAAAACCCCAAAAAGCAAGTTTCCAATGAAGTCATGCATTTGTTTTCTTACTCTGCTTCATCTTTTCATCTACATGAAAGAGGACAAAAAAAAAAAAAAAAAAGAAGAAAACTAAAATCTTTTGTATTGCAATTCTTGGACTACATACCTGAAGTTGTTTACAAGAGGACTCCAATCTACCTATTTACTGTAAGCTGTTCAGCAAATGAATTTTGGCAGGGTTTATCTGTCTTTGAAAAATTCCCCAACAGAACTGACTAATTCAGGCAGCAACATTTCCAAGCTTTTATTTTCTGAGAATGTCTTCAAAAATAAAGGCAGAGGTACCCCCAACTGCGTTAGATTTTGGCTGTACTGCCTCCAGTCTTGCCTTTGCTTTAATCATTCTGATTATTTACACAAAGTGAAAAAAACAAAATGCTATAGTAGCTAGGTGAGGTTTATATATTTTCTTTGAAAATAACCAAATTTCATTATCATACATAAAGTTCTAAATCAGGTATGTAGACAGAGCAATGGCTTGGACCTACTGAATTCAATAGGTGTTTGTCCAGTAATGTTGAAAGGAACAGTAATTCTCACACTGTCTTTATTCTTCCCCTCAGAACCACAGCAAGAACACAAACATTCCAGTGATGTGTCTCATAACTACAGATTTGCTATGCCAAAGCACACCAAAAATTTTTCCACTTCAACAGCATGTCCACTATCAAAATGAAATAGACGCATGAAACCATGAAAGGGTTAAATAGAAAAGACAAGCAGAAACAACTCAGAATTTCCCTCCTGTCACCACTTTGTGGTGAAAGAGACCCTGAGTTGGACTACTTCCATAAATGCATGTAAAAAAAGAGAACAAATTTGTAAAAACTTGTAACTGGATAATCTCATTCTAATGCAATTGGATGTGTTTGTCCAATAGCCTATAAAAGGCTTTAATTCATAAATTACTTACACATCTTGCCCATGTTGAGAATCATCACTTATGTCATAGACAACCAGCATTAGCATCCCCAGAAATCATGGTCTGCCAGAAGAGGAATGGCCTGTTTTAAAATGCAAGGCAAAACTACTCATTAATAAAACAAAGATGATGGGAAAGGCTGCCAAGGGGCAGATTTATCTAACAAGGCAATAAAGCACACACAATTTAGCAAGGTGGTGACTACATTTTCTGTGTGTAGTTTGCATTGTCAATACAACTCGAGTACCCTAATAACATCATACGCACGTGGTACGCATAGGCATTTTTAAGTCAAAATATTATGTCAGGATGTGTATGATAATCTATGTGTATGTCAAAGAGATCAGGAATTTTGTTGTCTGTCCTGCTGGCCAATGCTGTAGCATTATGTCAGTATGCTGCCTATATGCATCAATGTATCTCATCTTATGCTTGGACTGAATGTTCCTTGGAGTAGAGATATTGCAGAAACTCTAAGCATGGCATGGTCTTGTTGCATGACCAAGTCTTTAAAACACTACAGCATTATAAACAATCACATTCAAATTTACTAAAATAACATGAACATTCTAGTCAACTAGGCTCTAAACACTGACATGAGTAAATACTGTGCTACCTTAAAGTATAAAACCCAGATTTTTCTTTTTTTCTGCTAGCCTGGTGAAGCACAAAGACAGTCTGTCTACTCTAATTGAACTGGTATTTTTGTGACCTTACAGAATCACAAGCACTTCAGTGCCAGGCTCTGAATTGGTAGCTAGTGATTCCAGGATCTATCCTCGGCCTTTCTGATGAGATTTGAACACCTGCTCCTTCAGGAGTGAATTGCAATCAATTCATTTAATGTAGGTCTTCAAATGTCATCCAGATGATTACAGATTACAGTATATATTTGGTAGAACTGAAACCAGGACTGACTTACAAACTTCACTACTTCCTTCATGGCATTTTTTGTAAGCCCTGGGCATTTATTTGTCACCTGCCCACCAACACTGAAGACCAAAATAAAATTGAAACCTTAATTTCCTTTGTCAATTTATGATGCTGAAGATCAAAGCTATTTGTATGCTTTTGGTTAGGACAACAGCTAAAACACAACAAAAAGAGGACTTTCAAAACGAAAGAAGAAGGTAACTAAAAAGCAATCTATACTTAAGAAGAAAAAAACTATGAACAATATAACAGCACCAAAAAATATCGAGTATTACTGTCATGGGAAATCCACAGCTACATAGCATTTGATATCACTATAAACCCCCACCACAGCTATCCACGGAAATTCAAGTTTCCACAGGCAAAGCAGAACAACCCCCAGTGGTTGTACTGCAGTCGCGACAATTAAGCCAGTTCTAAATATATCCAAAAGAGGGCAGCCTTTCTCAGTCAAAGAGACAAAGGTGACATTAGCTGTCTGATACACAAGTAGTATGGATCGACATTAATTTTCTTTCCACAGAAAGAACTGCCACAACCAGCTATACACCCTTGTTTCCTCAAGAAGCAAGAGCATTTACAGAAATAAGATATATGGCACTGTATTGCTTAAAAACTGCCTGGAAAACTCAAGATGAATTGCTCCTGATCGTCTAAGTTACCAACTACAGAAATCAAGCAAGCATGTAGGAAAAGAATTACTCTCCGGGGGGGGGGAAAAAAAAAAAAAAAGGGGTTTTGAATCAAATTTGGATCTTATCATGCCAACATCCTTACCTCAAGCAAGGTTTTGAATCCTGGTCTTCCAGCTCCCAGAGCAGCTCTGGGGGATGCTTTCCATTTTGTGTAAAAAAACATTGACACAGAACAAACCTAGAGTTTGGAGAATGACCGCTACTTCAGATAAAATATTTAAAATAAAAGTGTATTTCTCTCAGAATCTCTTATTATTTGGTATTTATGACACTCTCCTGCAAAGCAAAGATGAGAGATTTATCAGTTAATATCCACATCTTCAGATGCTGTGCACCTCACAAAGGAGTGACCAACTACTGGGCAACTTTATATTTTTTTAAAGAAAACACAGTGACTATGTTTTTGTAAATGTATCTACAATTCTTTTAGTCCAAGCTATTACCCTAATTTGACATGACAGAAGTTTCAGGTTAAAAAAAAAATCCAAAACCCCAAAACCACACCATAGTATTTTATGTTGTTCATGTGTGTGTATGTGGCTAAAACAATAAACACCTCCAACAAACCAAACAACTGGCCCTTTCCTTTTGTTCCTCAAGGAAAATCTCTCAGGCCTGATTCATAGGACTGCAGATCAAAATATAATAAGCCACTTATTAAGGATTAATTAGGAATAAGTCACTGATTTCAAATCCTTTGGCATGAAAGGACTAGAGAAAGGAACATTCAGAAGCCCTATAAAAGGGAGGGGGAAAGTGCACCATGTATAAGAATGCCATGGTTACAGACCAGAATAGATTAATTGTTGAAAGACATCATAACAGAATTAACAGGAGACAATGAGAACTAGCTGGAGGAACAATTTGTGTGCCAAGGAATTGAGCTGATAAATAAAAATAATGCAGCAGAAAACAACAAAGAAAAAAAAGAAGCTCAGAAAGGATGGTAGAAAGCACAGAATGAGACAGAGGTCTTGGTCACAGTTAGCAGGAAGCAGTTCTTGCAAGCTGTTCAAATGGGTTTGGGGGAAGTGGCAGATGTGTTCATACAGAACATGGAAGAAGAACAGAAGAAGTTCATACAGAGAGAATCGGGAGAAACTGAGAAATTTTCAAAAGTAAAAACTGTCCCTTAATGCAGCTGATCTCCTGCTGTTTACACAAAGACAGAATTTCTAGAACCTTCTGATAAGTAGGTAAATGCCAAAAATATAGAGTACATGATGAATTTTGTAGGTTTTTGTCAGTTGTCACAGTCTTATTAAAAAAATGTTTTTTCTTCAGCATACCTTTTTAACTGCAAGCTAAGTTTACATGTACCACAAAACCAGTAAGAACTGTGGCAGCCATCAAGTCAGGAAATAGCTCCAAATGGTAGCACCACACCATCATAGGCAGCCTGCAAGTTCCAAACTCTGTTATGCAAGCTGCTACTGAAATTCCCTGCTTTCTTCAGTCCTTCCAAGCACTCAGGGTTGATGTGACTTAATCTCATTAACTCACTGAGCTGAATGCACTGGAGAAAAATAGAGCTCAGCAATTTAACAGGCTTCGTTCATCATTTTTCTTTCCTTCCCCCACCTTCCATTTTGACGTTCCCCCTGTCATTCACCAATTCCCTGCCTTACATCCACAGATAATCTAATCAAACAGCTTTTTTCCCTCAAGGTCACTTTGTTTTTCTAAAGGTTTAAATCAGCCAGAATCAATTCACTGATGGTGCATCACAAACAGAACCAATCGACATTCATTTATATCCAAGTACACACAACAAATATAGTTATTCCCTCACAGAAATAAATGGAATTTTCACTCTTTTAAAACTCTGCATAGCACTCAGACTGAAAGGAGAGCTTGCTTTAAAAAAAAAGCAGGTGTTTATGTTATCTAAATAGTCCCATTTTGATTTTGGTTTTTGTTGGTTTTATGTTTGTTTAAAAAAGCTAATAGAACCATAAACTGGGGGGGTGTGGGTGTCAACAGTATAAACTCAAGTTGCTTTCTAGAACTCACCCCTTATCACCCCTTATCACAAATATTCTCTTTTCAGACTACATGATTAGTAGCAGACATGCAGCTTTTACACAGTTTCTCAAATATTAAAGGACACTTCCTTAAACCTCAAATTGCAGACGCATAGATCAAAACACATGGCTGAGAAAGCAAATTATATTTATGGAAAAAAATCAAATACACACCCCCTAAAAAACAAACAAACAAACAAACAAAACCCCAACACACAAACACCTTAGCTGTATTATGAAAACCATAACAATAGGTTAGGAAGAAAAGTTTAAACAACAATAAATCTCAATGTTTCAAGTATTCAGCCAGAACAGTTTACACAGTGAAGAAAAATCTGGTATCACAGAACTTGCCTCAGCTTCCCATATTTGGGAGCCTGTAAGTAAAACACACATCTTCACTTAAACTATACTATAATATCAAGCCACTTTGCAAGCAAGGAAAACTACGTATCCCTGAACTAGAGCTCACAGCTTGAAATAGCCAGGCAGCAAGGTAAAACAAAGAGAACAAGGAAATTAAAAGATGGTAGACACATGGGAGAAGAAATCTAGTTTTATGTACTCTCTTTCAAAAATAGCTGATCTTTGTTACTGTGCACAGTATGATTCCCTAGTTAATGTAAAGAACTACTAAACACAAGGATATATGTGGCTGGCTTTACCATTAGCTTCTACTTCAGTACTAGAAGCACAGAGTGAAGCCTGATAAGTATCTGACAGATAAATGCTTAGCATGAAAAATTTGTTTTCCTCCATAGCAGTGATCTCAACCTTACTTTTTGAAACAGAACAAAGACTGAAAGGAGCAGTAAAAATAAATTTGGGCTAAAGAAAGCAGAGATTTGCTGTGCTTAGATAAGGACCTAAAATTTTATGCAAAGCAATGGGGCATTCAGCATGAGATTTGCACTTCTCTTGTATGGGAGGAGAAAAACGTATTTAGTCAAGCATCTTTGGATAACTGGAAAGAGAGATGAGACAAGTGAATAAAGAGGTCATGACAGTCAAGGTAGCAAGAACACATTCAGATGGAAAAATGTTCTGCCGTGGGGGAAGACAGTACTACTTATTTAATAAGGAAGCAGATCAGATTCCACAATCTCAATGACTGTACGCTAAATGAAACTTGTGCAGCTGCCAGGGGTAAAGGAAGAGGACAGACTAGGAAAGGAGAGAGGAAGCAAAGAGGATAATTTCAAAAGTTGATCCCAGTTTCTTCGCAAATTGGTTAGATTATCAGGATACAATTAACAAAAAGTAAAGTTAAATGCAAGGATACACAAGAAAAAAGAAATCTAAAGAAGAAGAAAAGAAGAATGCACTTGGCTTTTCATCTCAACAAAGAAAAGAGAATGTAGGTAAGGTTCAGGGAGTCACAGGGAACCAAAATACTTGGAGACTGGACAAAAAAGCAAAGAGCGTTACAGGCACAGAGACAAAAAGAGCCTACTCTTACTGGGCAAGGAAAAGCAGTCTTTAAAAGTAATTGGCACCATCTTCTTCCTGACCACAAATAAAGAAGAAAAAAGTTCTGAGCAAATTTCAGAAAGGGAGAATATAGCTCTGTATCTAGGAATAAGTTTAGCTAGCAAAGAACAAGTCTAGCTGCAACAGATGAAACGCTAATTTATCAGTCTAAGCCACAACAGGTTTCATGGATTTCATGGCACAAAAAGCCACAACAGGGACTCAAGAAACCTAAGGAAATGGCTTTTATGTGGCAGAGAGAATTTAAATTTACAGTCATAAACTTACAGCAATGTTCGCAGTTTCTTTCACGCTCTCTCCTATGAAGCATTTGCTCAGAGACAGTGCTGGAGGATGCTAATGCAGAGGTTATCTAAACTGTATGTTTGGCCTCATGGTACTAGTTGTTCTACATTCATGACTCTGGATATGTAAAAGATAATTTTATGTCATTATAATGCAGTTATATTTAGCACGCGTTCACCAGAGAAAGTGGTTCCAATATTGCCTCAGATTGTTTCTAACAATTTGATAGTGGAAGAATTAACAGAAGTGAAACCTGGCTTTAGTTCAGCTAGTTCACCTTACACCAAAAGCTCACATAGTGAGAAGCAGCAATCAAGACACTTCCCTGGGTGTGCAGCAGATTTTCAGAAGTGACCAGTGGCAGATGGGCCCACAGATTCAGCTACAGCTCGTATAAGTAGACTTCATGTTTCATTTCTGACTTGTTTGGAGATTCCTATGGCCATATTACCATTTCAGTTCTCATAAGTGGAAGTATTTTTCATTCTTCTAAAATATCAGACTTTGAAATATGGAACCAATCTTGCAAACTAGACTGCTTATATCTTGGAAATTAATAATCACTTTCACAGCAAGATTCATCAGGCTTGAGACTTGCCTCCAGGAAGCAAATTGCAGATACGGAGGTGAACTACACATCTGAAATGCTGGGGTCTGAACCCCGAGCCCTGAATTAAGGTTGACATATGGGTGATTCCCACAGCCCTTCATAAAGAGGAGGTGAGTTTGCCTTATAGCTTCCCCCCAGGGTGCGGCCGGCCCTGCAGGGAGAGCCAGAAGGGAAATGAGCCCCAGGGGTCCTGCACTGAGTTGACAAAGGTCAGGTGTCCCTGCTTGGGGATAAAAGCTGGGACCACTTGCAGGGAGTCAGGAGAGTGTCTGTGGAGTGCACTCCACAGAGCTTCCTGGTTCAGGGCAGACCTCCTGACTCTCCTGGAGCTGGGCCCTGGTCTGTTTAGACCTTTGTGAACACGGGCCGACCGGGTGAGAGTCACTATGTGGGCACCTTTCTCTTATGGGTTCAGCTTGCTGGTCTGGCTGTTTCCCATGCCAACTGTGGGCAACCTCAGGTCTCTGTTTGTACCACCTGTTGTGGGCCGAGTTACGTCCTTTGTGAGATCTTTGGGGTGGCATCAATTATGTACCAGCTGATTGATCTGTTTGTACCCCCAGCGATCATTCATGGAATGTCCTTCTTGTCTACAATACAGTCTGTGTATTGGTTCATCTTCCTGCTGGTGGTGCTATCATTTTTGTTGGGCCTGGTCATTGGCAAAGCAACATCCCTGCCTAAAAGAAATCGCTGACTTTTTTAGCCAACTAAATGTCACGTAACAATGCTACATGGATAACCTCTCTATGCCAGCAACTCAGAGGGGAATGAACAGGACAGAAATCACTCTTCCTCCTCTTCACACACAATGCTGATTCCTACTTCCTGCACTCTGCACAAAAGCAAAGAATTGCCACTCAGTAGTGCAGTCTGTGGGTGCAGAGAGGAGGCTGCTTTGAGGCAACGATTCCACATGTCAAAGCAGCCAAACTTACACTGCAGTACTCATCCTGGGACAAAAAAAAATCCCCTAAGAGTTAAGTCCCACAACTCCAGAGAAATAATTACTCTGCTAAGCTTTTTCTGTTGACTGTAATTGAGAGATCCAATTCACAGGCCCCTCCTTCCTCCTCAAACCACCACTGTCCTACATCCTAAAAGTGAGAATGCTGTCACTGTACTTACTGATATCAAATATTCATAGCATCATCCACCAGCACAAGGAAGTGAAGAGTTTTGCTATTTCAACATACTATCTTTTCTGCAGTATTCCAAGATCCTTCCTTGCTTCCTTGCTTAGCTCTCTTGCCAAAAAAAAAAAAAAAAAAAAAAAAAAAAGACATTATTAATTTATTTGCATCGTGTAAGCCAAGCAGCTCAAAAACATCTCTAAATCAGCCTTGGAGAAACCACCTTCAGAAAAGAGGCAAGAAATCAGATATGATCTTCAGAAGTTCCAATAGGCCATGTAAAAGGTGATAACTCTTCCCTTTTTAAATAAACAATATCTCTGATGTCCAATCCCAGTACAGCACCCTGACCAATAAGTGAACCTGAGCACACAGAAAAGTCTAATTGGTTTCAATTCATGTTGATAAAGTACTTTTGCAGATTTTTTTTGAACAGTATAAAAACCATTATAACTAAATGTGAAGCAGCAAAAAAGGGAATGGAAAAAGGAGATTTTTAGGGCATCACAAGCAGGACATAAAGCATGTTTAATTTGTTTTCAGATCTTTTAACTTTTTTAAATTGTGTTCAGTTAAAAGAAACATTTACATTACTCTCATGCAGGTTAATGTTACTCCAGTCACCAAATTACTTGTGATTTGTAATTATTACCAGCTTTAACTGTACTTTAATACAGCTTTAGTATTTCACCTCTGAAAATTAAATTATATTACTTGGGTGGAAAAAATTTAAAAATAAAATCAGGAAAAAAAAACAAACCAAGCATCTTCACCATTCCCTTGTTAAACACATACTATTTACTGCATCCATCTTTAGGCACCAATTTTACATTGTTCTTATTATCTACACCAGTGTGACGTAATACAAGGGTTTGGGTCCAGGGTCTTATCTGGCAGAGTCTTGTTCTAAACAAAGGATTTCATTTTCTGGAATTGCCAGCACCTATGCCAAAAACACCTCTTTCAAGAAAGCAAAATGGGAAATAATTCCTTCCTATTTGTTCTACTGTACTGCAACTAAGTTATATCCAGGACAAGGAGATAAAATATAGTATCTTCATGACTTATTTCTCAAAAAGATTGGGAAAAGATTGAAAACAGTCATGATTATCAGAAAAGCACCGCCATTACAGAGCCTTGGAGGCCTCTAACTCCTAGTTATAATCCTGGCAGCATGAGTCAGTTCTGGGTTGCTGAGAAACTACCCTCTCTCTTTCCTGTGTTGTTTTCTCTCGTTAGGAACACACTGGTTTCAGGAAGCGAGACGCTAACTGACCTGGAAAACTCATTTCTTGTACAGTGATTTCAAAGTCCAGCCTGCCCACTGGGGCCTGAATTTTGTCCTTCAGCTGCCATGTTCCAGCACTGAAACTGCAACAATCCTGTCCTCCCCCATCTATTTTTCTTTCTCTCAATCTTGCACTTTTTATTTTAAAATATTTTACATACAGGCATATTGACTCTCCAGGCCACCCAGCCAGGCAGGAGCTCAGAAGCACCTAGAGCATCAGCACAGGGCTCCAAGCAAAGCACACCTTCCCAAAGTGGAGAAAAATCCAGAAGACTTTCTCAGGATAGCCACATCTTCCTAACTTGTACAGCAGGACACCCAAGAAATGAGGACAGGCCTGGTAATTCTACAGCTTCCCAAATCCTGTCTTCATGGCAAAAGTCTTAGAAACCACAGCAGCCCTGTGGTATCCCACCTGACAAGGCTTCTTTAAAACCTCCTCACCTGAGCAACATCCTAAGAACACAGGGAGCTTGTTTCTGACACACAACACAATAGAGGCATTTAATACAAATACAGGGGATAACTGGGAAGAGAAGAGTGAAATAACCCCAGGTCACAAATGGAAGCAAAGGCAGACTTGGTACGCTACTTGATGAATAGCACTACGAGAGATACTCTGGCATAAGGAGCAAAATAAAAATTAAAAACTTGCAAGTATGAAGCAAGCAGATGAAACATTAGAGACAAAATTAGGACCATTAAAGGAGAGAGACAGTAGTAACAGTACTTTCTAACCCGTAGTAAATCAAGTACAGTTAGATCAAAAACAGAATGAACGTGCATAAAATAGGATTTCAGTGCCAAAGTGGGAGGTGGTGACCCAGTAAGAGAAAACAGCTTCAGCCTGCAGAAAAGCACTTCTCCCTAGAGACATCCATCTTTCAAAAAAGCTAGGTGTGGTACTCCTAGCACCACAGAAGTATGTTTTGCAACAGGGAAAGAAACTAGAAAAAAAAGGCTTGTAAAAGACCCAAATACAAGAAAACATGTGCAATTTCAAACAGAAGTATTATTTCTGAAGACAAAAAATCACATTTGCTTTGTACTTTGAGACAGAGCATTTAAGGCAAGGGCTTTCACATGTTCCACACCTGGAATTTCTGTAGGCTGTAAGGAAAATGCTATTTCTACAGAAAAAAATAGTATTAACTTTTCAAAAATAAGTGTTCAATACAAAACCTAATAAAAGATTAGTGAGCACTGTTCCAGTAAGAGAAGAATGTTTAGGAAAAAGATGCTTGATATTTTAACAGTTTTCTTCATGATTTGATTCTGGACTTTAAATAAGATTGAAATGTAGATCCTGATGCTCTGACTTTATTCAAGTGCAGGTAACTAGTGTACTTCACGGGGAAAAACAGAATTCTAAGGAATGTTATATTCTGTTACTTCTGAACACTAATCAGCACTTGAGTATCAACATTAGGTGATGGAGGTTTAATACATACAGCTGCTTTTCACATTGTTTCAGCAACCTCAGGCAAAATTTCCACTGACTTCCCTGAGTTTTACAAGTTCAAAAGCAAGTAACAACATTCCATTCTCTATTTGTCAGGGACATGGACAGTGGCATCGAGTGCACCCTCAGCAAGTTTGCTAACAACACCAAGCTGCGTGGTGCAGCTGACACGCTGAACGGAAGGGAAGCCATCCAGAGGGACCTGGACAGGCTGGAGTGGTGGGCACAAGCCAATCTCATGAGGTTCAACAAGGTCATCCCAGGCACCAAACAAGCTGGGAAGTGACTGGCTGGAGAGCAGCCCTGA
>NW_008594250.1:6359-16075 GCF_000691845.1 Merops nubicus | reverse complement strand
TTTTCCCCTTTTCCCCTTTTCCCCTTTGTAGATAGAACCTTCAAATTTGCTTTCCAGTGCATCATTATCTAGGGCCTATATTCTTAGTTTTTCATGTTAAGAATGTAGTAGAACTGTCCTAGTGGTGAGAACTTGTGTCAGAGAATCTCTCCCTTCTAGTTGTGCAAGGGAAAGTTCCAGGGAGAACTGGGCAAGGAGAGCTGGGGAGCTGCAGAGAGGGGGGATGAGAACAGAACTGGGAGAAGGAAGCGACTAGAAGACATAGGGTGGAAAACCTGCAAGGCAGAAGAGCAAGGAATTGTTGAGAGCAGAGCCAGGGAGCAGAGACAGGAAACAGAAAAGCGTGGGGGACGTGCAGAGTATTTCTCTTATTTCTTCCCTGTAGGAAAGGGAAAACTGAAACGAGGAGAGCCAGCAACAAACTCTGTGTTTTCAGTTTATTCAGTAAAAACTCATTACAGGATGTTGCAACTAAACAAACGATGTCTGGAGAGGGTTGTTCATTTTTTGGGCACCTGGTGACTCATGCAGTTTTCCCTCTAGCAGGTAAATTCACTTCTGTAATGGATGTCAAGTTAATTCCTCAAGTTCCTGTGTGCACTTCAGCCATAAATAGGCGCCGTGTTGGTGCCTCCTTTGCAGTGGGGTTATGTAATGGTGCACACTGATAGTTTGCCCTTAAAAATACTTTAAAATCAGGAAACTTTCATTTTTGACTTTAAATTTTCTCAGTCTGGGCAACCCACTGTAGTTTTTTTAACTGAGCATGAAATGAAAATAGATTTGTTGACTGGGTTGGTGTTACCCAGCTGGTCAATACTGGTGGAACCACACCGGGCAACGTTGGAGGCTGAGGTGTTGCTCTTTGCCTCCTGACACCCTCCAGACACCACAGTGGTGATAACTTCAGAAATAAAGCAGACAAAGACCCGAAGGAACAAACAAACTCCACAGATCTAGCTTAAAAAATACAAAGATTGCTGCTCCATCCACTTCTGGAGCAGGCTGCAAGCACAGAGCCAATAATTGAGGTTTTGAAATCCTCTGGTGGGTCTGTGTGTGTGATTTGGTGGGTTGTCACTGTCATTGCAGAAGACATGAGAGAGATATATGTGTAAGAGACACTATTGAACTTAAGCTCATATAATTTCATACCCATTTTATTGAGATATAACACATTTATATTATTAAAAGAAACTGAATTGCTACAGCTATGAAAAATCCAAATATTTACTTCTGGTGTTGGGAGTTGCAGAATCATCAAGGTTGGAAAAGTTCTTCAGGCAAATGTGGGAAAATGCTTTAGTCTTGTGTCCTGCCACTTCTCCAGTGAAAAATGTCCCTGTGGTGTGTCTAAGTTCAGTGACTGGAGCACCCTGTTGGATCTCACCTGGGTGATGGTGTGAAGTAACTGGTTTCATTGGTCTGTCTTTGGTTCCTTTGCAGCTCTGTGGGGGAATGAGAGATTGGACTGGTGCTTTTAACAGGAGGTGGTGTTGCATAGAGCCCTTTCTGGGTACATTTCTGTGGAATTAATTATTTAAAATAGAATTCTGCCTCTTGCAGGAAATGCCTTTTCTAGCGAGAATAAATTATCTCTTGACTTGAAATATTGATTAGGTGCAAGGTGGGATTCCAGAGGCTCCTTGGTTCTGCTGCCTGACCCCCAGGTAGTTTAGGGCTTGGAGGAGCCATGGGGTCACCATCTCCTCTGATCCCTGGGGCAGAGGTGAAGAATTGGTGCTGAATGAAGAGCAGGTAATGCTGCACCTCCACTCCTCAGGAGTTACTGCCAAGAGGAGCTTCTTGAAGGGCTCTATGTGTGGAACAGCAACAGGAGCCACCAGAGCTTGCAGAGCAGACAGCCCAGCTTGAGGGGATTCAGTTTGTGCTCTGAAAGTGGTGACGTTGCCTTTCTGGTGCTTTACATGCCTCATCTTGGGTTTTCCTTTCCCTGTCTTGTTTTAAATGGAGTTAAAGGTCTGATTTCATCACACTGTGCCTGCCTTATACTCCATTTCACTCTTGCTGTCTTCCACAGCAGATTCAAGGAGATTCAGCTGGTCAAAATCCAATGATTATTATAAAAGATTATCTCAAGCAGCCTCGAGCTCTAGTTCAGCAGTAGGAGGCCCTTCTTTAAGTCTCTTTATTATTTTCTGTGTTCCAGTATTTCATCTTCATCTCTTCCACAGCAAAAGAGGTTGCAGTTGGCCAGTGATTACCATGCTGTAGAACAAGAGGGATGGACTAATAATCCTCCATGTGGCAAAGGCAAAGGAAACTCTGTCCCTGCCATCTAATTCCATTGGATGATTTAATATAAGAATTATTTAATTTGGACTATTCTGTGGAAGAACTTAGAACACGTTTCCAGTATGCTCAGTATATTCTTTTCTAGTTGAGAGCCCTGTTGTGTTCTGTCAAACTTCCTAGAAAGTCCTCTCAGCAAGTGCTGCACAGTATGGATTTGAATTTGCTACATCTAGATTGCAGTGATCTGGGCAGATAAAAAAAATTAGCTTAATTTTGTTTTAATTAAGACTTCTCTGGGTTGTGAAGCTCCTTGTGTGAATAACCTTGGCTGGAGTGTTTTTACCAGCCTGATTTAAACCACCATGCTCAATATCACTACCTTGTAATGCAGCTACTGCTGACCTACTAATTTACCACTAATTCTTTATTAACATGATGCCAGGAAGCTTTAATACAATCAGTTGGGCTGGTGTTAATAATTTGATATGGCTTTGGCTCTCTGTGTTAGTCAGTGAAGTTTGTTGTGTGCTCTCTGTTGCTGAGAGCATGTTTTCCATTTTCCAAAACCTGTGTACAGACCATCCCAGCCACTTTGGGGGGAAATTGAGGAAAAGTGGAATTCCACTACTCGCAGTCAGTCTTCATTATAATTAAGGGATTGTTTGCAGGGATCTCGATCTAGCATGGTGGTATGTTTTAGGAAGGTTTTATCCTTGATCTGCTTTGGGATAAAATATCTCTATTTTTTGTTTTTGATCTGAAATAGTTTGAGATAGGAAAAAAAACAGTGACCAAATCTCCAGCTCCCCTGCACGTTCCTTTTCCTGCAGGAAAGTCCTTAAAATTCTGCCTGCTGCAAGTACTCGTATTGACTAAAAAAGACAGAGAGAAGAGTTTATTGGAACAACCCAACAACAGCAATCCCTGCCATGCAGTTCACCTCAGCAAAGCCTTATGAAGCCCTTTTGGCAGAACTGGTTTTGGGGGTTGTGTTTTCCCTCCCTGAAGCCGTTGGTGTGACTGGGCACGGAGCCCACGAGCCACCACGGCGCTCCCAGAACCCGACTGGACCTCTCTGAAACCTGAAAAAGAGATTGGCTCTCTTTGCCACGTGGGCCTTGGTGTTCGGTGGAGTTCTCCTACCAAATAGCTGTTATTTATTTATTTCTTTTCTGCCAGCCTTAATGGAGAAGCAGCTTAATTATTGATAATTTCCAAGGGTGGTACACTGGCTGGATTTCACCCGTGTGATTCTGCTGCTGCCTTAGCAACAAGCCACAGCCTATCATTTAGTGCTTAGGCTGTTTGTGGACTGTACAATATCATAATTAGAGAAAGAGATGGAGGGGCTTGAATGTAAATGAGTCGTGCCTCATCCACTCTTCAGTTTTTAAGGAGTGACTTGTGTGCATCTAGCTCTCCAGTTTCTTGTCCCCCCAGCGTAAGGGAGGGGTTGGTTATTGCTTAGGAGCACTGTGCTACAGCATTGGAGGCACCAAGGCTGGAGGTGCCAAGGCAGAAAGCTGTTGCTGTTGGCTGTGAGGAGCAGGACAGTGCTCCAGAACCCAGCAGGCATCGTGGCTGGCCCTGTGTAAACAGAGCAGTGGGTGCTTTGTGACCCAGGAGAACCTACAAGCTGAAGATAAGGAACGAGGTTAAAAATACAGAGAGCAGAACATGGATCACAGCAGCTTTAGTAGAAAATCTGCTGAAAAAAAAAACCCCAACCCAACCTCCCCCCAGCAGGTTTGGGTCAGGTTTATCTCCTGTTTAGGAACAGAAAGGTTTGTTGTGTCTATGTGTAGCAGAAATCTGTCTAGCAGCAGCCTTCCTAACATTTCAAGTGTGTCAGGACAGACACTATGAAGTGAATGGTTACAAAGACACTTTGTGTTTGTTTTCTTTGTGCTCTGAGGAGTATTTTATTATGCTCTATGTTTTGGATGGTTGTTGCTAAATAGAGATGATACAGTGTAGAACTTTGAGCATACACAAAGCATTGCAAAGGCAGCTAGGGAAGATCACTCTCATCACCTTCCTTTTCCACCTCTGTTGGAATGAAGGGGTTTGTTGTACACATTTATTCTGTTTATTGTCACACTCAGCTTACCACTCTTCTCCAGAAGAACTGAGCTTTGCTCACGAGCAAGCTCCTCAGCAGAGGAAGGATATCAAGAAACTTTGAAATGCACTAAATATATTGAAGAAATCTTAAAATTTCTCCTTAAGCATCAGTTGATGTAAGTTGTCATTGGAGCTCCTTTGGCACCTGGATGGGATGATGTGTTATGTTTTGTACCCTTCAAAAAGGAGCAGTTTGAAATAGTGCTGTTCTGAAAAGTCAGTGTAGAGGAAGCAGAGGTTAAAAGAGATGTCATGAGGTGGAAAAGAGAACGATGGCTTTGATGCCAGGCTGGTTTTAGGAGTTTATAAAGAGGTGATGTAAAAGAAAAGTGGAATCATAGAATCATGGAATGGTTTGGGTGGGAAGGGACCTTTGGAGGTCACCCAGTCCAACCCCCTGCAGGGAGCAGGGACATCTGCAGCTAGAGCAGGGTGCTCAGAGTTGTGTCCAACCTCCCCTGGGATGGTTCCAGGGATGGGGCAGCGACCACCTCTCTGGGCAGCCTGGGCCAGGGGCTCACCACCCTCAGCATCAACAATTTCTCCCTTCTCTCCAGTCTAAATCTCCCCCTTTTAGTTTCAACCCATCACCCCTTGTCCTGTTGCAGCAGGACCTGCTCAAAAGTCTGTCCCCACCTTTTTTCTAGGCCCTTTTAAATCCTGGAGGGCCACCAGTGGTGAGTCCTGAGTCACTGGTAGCTCGTGCTGGTCACTGGTAGCGTGCTCAGAGGGGCTTCAGTGCTGCTGCCACCCCAGCCAGGGCAGCTGCAGAGACTCCACGTGGCAAAAAGGCTGGGAAGTGACACAAGGGTCCTACTGTGCCCATTTCCTGAAGCAGTGCAGAACGGAGCAGGGAATTTATTATTGAAGTGTTTATGAAAAGAACAAGAAGGTTTAATGTGTGAATGGGCAGGGAAAAAAAAAAGAAGAAAGCCTAATTGGATGGTGGGGAAAGCTGCAGCCTTCAAAGCTAGCTCTGGCTTTTGCTGGGGAGAAATCTTGCTTCTCAGTTAAGTGGTGTAATTAGCCCCTCAGTGGCTGCCTGAGTGTCCTCAGGTCTCCTGTTTGTTTTCATGACCTGCTGGCTTCCTGGTAGGAAGTTTTGTTGAAATGGATGACGGGGTTTGCTGGCTGAGGTGTGTGTGGAAAGCCACCAGAAAGTGGGGGGTGATAAAGGATGAGAGGGTGATAAATGGCTTGGGAATTTTTCTTTATTAATACTGTCATAAGCATCAGCATTCAAGGTTTTGATTTTGGGGTTAACCTCCCCAGGGATTGGTTCTTAATTAGATAAAGTGGCTGAATGAGCCAGTGTGTGCCAGCTGGCCAAAAAGGACACCAGCATCCTGGCTTGGATCAGCACTAGTGTGGCCAGCAGGTCTAGGGCAAGGATCATCCCCTGGACTCAGCACTGGGGAGGCTGCACCTCGGATCCTGGGGTCAGTTTTTGGTCCCTCATTCCCAGAAGGACCTTGAGGGGCTGGAGCGTGGCCAGAGAAGGGCAACGGAGCTGCTGGGGAAGGGTCTAGAGGCCAAGTGTGGTGAGGAGCAGCTGAGGGAGCTGGGGGTGCTGAGCCCGGAGCAAAGGAGGCTCAGGGGAGACCTTCTGGCTCTGCACAGCTCCTGACAGGAGCCTGGAGCCAGGGGGGGGTCAGGCTCTGCTCCCAAGGGACAAGGGACAGGACAAGAGGGAACAGCCTCAAGTTGCCCCAGGGAAGGTTTAGCTTTGACATTAGAGAAAACATCTTCCCTGAAAGTGTTTTCAGGGCCTGTGCCAGGCTGCCCAGGGCAGTGGTGGAGTCCCCAGCCCTGGAGGGGTTTCCAAGCTGTGGAGATGTGGTGTGAGGGGGTCAGTGGGGACCTGGCAGGGCTGGGGGAACACTTAGTCATGATGTTCTCAAAGATCTCTTGTCCCACCTGAACAATTCTGTGATTCTAACTTGAATCCCTAACGTACCTCCAGCTTGAGCTTTGGAACTGGTTGCACCTCAGCTTGCGTGGCCAGGCTGTCCTGGGGCTTGCAATTCTGGATACTTTTTGGATGAAAGTGAAGTGGGAGATGCATCACCTTGTGATGCTAGTGAGTGTCCAGTTCTTGAATGAAGACCTGTGTGGACAGTCCTGGGCTCTTTGAATAACTTACAAGTTGTTTCATTGCTGAATTAACCTGACTGAAAGGCTGGAATTTTCATTTCAGTACCTTCCAGAGCACATCTAAGCAGCTTCCCTTGATATTCCAATGTTTGATGAATGTCCCTATTACTAACCCAAAGGAAAGCTTATGCAAATCTGCCTGTGTAGTAAAACTAGAGCTGCTGTACTCTGTAATAGATCAGTTTTGTTTCTTTTAATTAAAAAGAATACTTATTGAATGGAATACTTATTGGTGGATTGAATGGATGAACAAGTATTTTGGGGCTTACCTGAAAATCCTGACTTGAAAAAAAAAAATCCCCAAAACCTCCCAAGCTCCTCTCAGTAATAACGTTGCCTTTGCAATGGCATTATTCAAGTTACCTTTGCAAACTCTCTGGTGTGTGTTGTGGAAAATAGAGTTGTTTGCTCCCCAATTCCAGAGCCCTTATTAAGCTTTTCCCCATTCTGTAAAGGCAACAGCTCTGAAATACAGAAGCGACTGCATTAAATCCTCGGCTGGCAATTTTGTGTGGGATTGAGCATTGAAATGCAGCAAAGCAAATAATGAAGGCATATGTTTACCTATAATTCTTTTTACCTTGGGAGAAGGATTAAATAGGAACAGTTTGGTTGTTGTCAAATTCTTAACAGTTGCTTTCAAGCATGAAACAGTCCCCGAGCCCTGGGAGGATTTGCTCAGTGCTTTGAATAGAGAGGTCTTTGCTGCTAATGGAAGCGAGATGACAGGCTTAAGCCATGGGGTGCTTTAGTGCCTCTTTTGCCACTTGAGAAGATGTGACATCAAATAGTGGAAATCATCTCGGGCTCCCTTGGCGTGTGGGAAGTCACCCAACGATTGGGGAATAAAGAACTGAGAGTCCCGGTGCCAGGGAGTCACAAAAAGCTCAGTTCCAAAAGGTTTGGGACCAGGAGATGAGCTGGGAGGGTTTTTTTTTTAAGGTGTAAGAGCTTTGCCCCAGGGAATGTTTATTGATGGTTCAAAAAAAACAAATAAAAATGATCTGTGGGGCTTGCCTGAGGTTTCTACAGAAGTGTTTAAGGTTCCAACTCCCTCTTCTCAGAAAGGGATTTGTTATCTGCGTGGGGGTGGCTTCAAGTGGGGGATTAATTCATCATTGTAACAGGAGAAAGTTGAGATTTCTCAGTGTTTGAGGTACTTGCTGGTAAATTCCCTTCTGATTTTTCATAACCAGTATTTAATAAGATCTTTGCTGAAACATTTAGGAGCTGTGTGTGTAGACAATCCGTGATTGTGGATTCAGCCCCAGTGCTGCCTGTAAATCAGATTTTCGCTTTTCTTTTAGTTTGTTTTGGTTTTGGTTTGTTGTTTCTGTAGGAGATTTACTTAGTATATGGAGTGGATCCTTTTGTTGAAAGGGGGAGGCCTCAGAAAGGCTCCTGGCACTGGAAGACTGAGGGTTACATAGCTTAGGACTGACTTTGTTTTCTCCCAAATGGGACAACAATATTTATCCCTCCAATTTTAAAAAGTACAAACCCTTCCCTTCAACACTCCCCCATCCCCTTCAAATTTCTTATTAAACTGCTAATGAGATATCAATTATTTAAAGGCTTTACTACATAGATGGAAATATAATGTGAGAAGCTCTTCTAGTGGAATCCCCACAAACTTAGGATAATATTTAGTGCTTTGAAAACATTCTGGCCTCTTCAGTTCATCCTGTTTCTGCCATGCCAGTTGCTGGGTCAGTCCTGAACTCTTCAGCTTCTCTAATTGCTCCTCTGAAGACCATCCAGTCTCTGCCGTGACTCATCTGTAAGAAGGTCCAAGAGCAAATTTAGTTTATAGATTTGTAGATTTTAATCTTCTTTGTTGCCTGCAGAGAATCCTGAACTGAGTGGCTCCAGTGGTAAATCGCTGTCACTTAGAGGGTTTAAATGAATGCCTCTTTGGAACCTGAATTTGTCTGGGCCTCAAGGTTCTGCTCTGGTGTACCTCACTGTGGCCAACAGGTCAAGGGAGGTTCTTCTCACCCTCTGCTCTGCCCTGGTGAGGCCACCTCTGGAGTGTTGGGTCCAGTTCTGGCCTCCCGAGTTCAAGAGAGACAAGGAGCTACTGGAGAGAGTCCAGTGGAGGCTGTGGAGATGCTGAGGGGCTGGAGCATCTCTGTGCCAGGCCAGGCTGAGAGCCCTGGGGCTGGTGAGCTGGAGAAGAGAAGCCTCAGAGGGGATCTGATCAGTGCTGAGCAAGAGCTAAAGGGCCCCCGGGGGGCAAGAGGCTGGGGCCAGACTCTGTCAGTGGTGCCCAGAGACAGGACAAGGGGTAAGGGGCCCAAACTGGCCTGAACAGGAGGAGAAACTTCTTTGGTGTGAGGGTGCAGAGCCTGGAGCAGCTGCCCAGAGAGGCTGGGGGGGCCCTTCTCTGGTGAGATCCCAAACCCTCCTGGCTGTGACCCTGGGCACCCTGCTGTGGGTGAGCTGCTGGAGCAGGGGGTGGGATGAGATGATCTCCAGAGGTCCCTTCCCACCCCACCAGTCTGTAATTCTGTGATTATGCTTTTTTTTTTTCTAGATTAAGTTGTCTGTTTTTAGTCTTTAGACTATGAGCAAATTGCCTCTTAAACCTTCCTGAAATAAACAATTATTTGGACTGCTAGGTTTGTTATCAAACTGATTTTCCTGACCTTTGTTAACCCTTGCAATTCTTCTAATGATTCTTGGTTTTCTTCTGCCAAAAGTATCTATTGTACCCTGAAAACTGCTCATTTCTGTAGCCAAAGGAGGTGACACTATTTTATTGGTGACCATTTTGATTATAGTATGAGGAATATTTCCCCAGTTGTTTCCCCAGTACCAATAATCTGATTTACCCCTCTGCAAGTCCATGAGCTCTCCTTGCCTATGGGCTTAGAGGTGATGATCTGAGAAACCACTCTGCCTTCCAGCTGACTCCAGGCTTCACCCCACCTCCAGTCCTCAAGGAATTAATCCCAAACCCTTGGCAGTGATACCAGCAAACAGTTACAAAACACCTCACTGCATTGCTGCCCAAAAGATTCGAGCAGGGCAAACCTGTCCCATTTCATCCTCTTGATTTCAGAAGTCTCGTGCCTCACTTCACAGATGAGGAAGAAAAAAAGAGTGTTTGACCTGGAAAACAGCCCTGCCACTCTTTAAACTGGAAGAGGAGCTTAGAATAGTTGGCTGTGCCTGAAAAC
>NW_008594250.1:0-6328 GCF_000691845.1 Merops nubicus | reverse complement strand
ACTCTTTCTCAGCTGTAAGAGGATGTGACCGGTCTTCAGGTTCCCAAGAATATTTCAAGAGTTTTGCTCAGGAAGTCCCCAGAGAGATGCTCATTTTTAAAAGGCAAGTAAATGTCAGAATATCTTGGGATGAGGTCTGCTGACCTGAACAGAAGGGCCCTCACCTCCCCAGCCAGAGGCCACTAAGTGGGTTGGTAATCGAAGGAGGCCTTGACCAGAAAAAGAAAAAGCAAAATGCAAAAAAATAAAAGCAGGAAAGTGACTAAAAGCTGCTGGTGGGTCAGAGGCATTTCAAAGGCAGTGGGAGATGGATGCCATTCCCCATTCTCCCATGAAACTCTGAATTCATCTGCCACTTTGACAGAACTTACAGCAAAGAGCAAAAGTCCAGCTGGACATTTGAGGGATTGTCTGAAAGCCTTTTGGTGAAGAGTTCTGGCTTTTCTTTGGGTCCTCCCTTGTTATTCTGGCTCTTTCTAAGAAATTAGCCAAGTGTTTTCAACTGCTACCTGTTCTGCTTTGGCTTCAGCTTCCTTGGAGGCAAGTTCTGCTCAGGATAGCTGTGTACTGGTGGAGCATGTCCAAAGAAGGGCAGCAAAGCTGGGGAAGGGTCTAGAGCCCAAGTGTGGTGAGAAGGAGCTGAGGTCTCAGGGGAGATCTTCTGGCTCTGCACAGCTCCTGACAGGAGCCGGGAGCCAGGGGGGGGTCAGGCTCTGCTCCCAAGGAACAAGGGACAGGACAAGAGGAAATGTCTTCAGGTTGCCCCAGAGAGGTTTAGGTTAGATATTAGGAACAATTTCTGGATGAAAAGTGTTTGTCCAGGACTGTGCCAGGCTGCCCAGGGCAGTGGTGGAGTCCCCACCCCTGGAGGGGTTTCCAAGCTGTGGAGATGTGGGGTGAGGGACACGGGGCAGTGGGGACCTGGCAGTGCTGGGGGATGGTTGGACTTGATGATCCCTAAAGTCTTTTCTAGCCAAATTAGTTCTATGACTCTATGATTAATATTTCTGCCAATTAAATGTGTATAACCTCTAGGGTTGCCCCTTCTTAGAGCTTTTTATTCTTCTGTAGTTTGTTCCTTTAATAATGTCCACACACTTGAGCTCTGTGTCCTGTGTCAGAGCTGAACTGTGGCACTGAAGTTCTGCTTTGCTGGTCCATGCCCTTTGCTATGGAGATCTTGTGGAGATGTATTTTATTTAGAAAAATCAACACAGTGTGCTGTTGTGAGAAGTTGATTTTACCAGTCAATGCCTTTCCCTCTGTCTTGGGCCTAACTCTAAAACTGAAAAGTATTTTTGAACCAAAAAAAGACTGAAAGGCTGAGAGATTATGAACTGCCTGCTGAAGGCCAGTTTCCTTCTTTTGTTTCTCTTTCCTTTCAAAGGAAGCTAATCTGGGGTTTGGGTTCTGGAACTGTTTACATGGTTTGTAGATGATGTTTCCAGGAGGGGCTGGTCTCCCTCTGAACATTCTCTGGGCTGTAGCAGCTTCCACAGCTAAGTCCTCCTTAAACCCCAGCATGGCATGCTCAGGTAGTTGGCTTCTGCCTGCTCCTCAGGTGTGATTTTTGGCTTCTCTGTTCTGTGAAGAACCCACATTTGTTTGACTGTTTTTTTAGGGGACTGATTTGTTTTTAAGTACTTCTATTTTTAGTTTTTCTTTCAGTCCTTCCTTCCTGGAGTGCAGACCCTCCTTCTCCAGGCTCATCCTTTGCTCCTAAATGGATTTTTTTGGGGTATGTTTGTCAAGATGGTTGTTTCATAGAATCATATCGTGGTTTGGGTGGGAAGGGACCTTTCAGGGTCATCCAGTCCAGCCCCCCTGCAGTCAGCAGGGACATCTGCAGCTCCAGCAGGTAAACTAGAGGTGGGTAAGCTGTGAGAATTTGTGGCAGGAAATCCTGGGCTGGATCCTGGAGCTCCTGCTTGTTCCAGTGTGGAGAAGCCAAAGGGCTGGTTTTTTTTCCTTTAACTTTGATAAACCTCAGCTCTGTAAGTTAAAATTGGCTTTTCAGCAGCATGCAGGGCTGCTTAAAGACTTCTCTTTTCTGAGAGGAAGGTATTTTGGGTCTTCATCTTTCTCTCAGAGCTGTTCTTAGTGCATTTAACATCCCGCTGCGTCCTGAGGGCAGTTCTTAAGCTTCTGCATGTTAACAGTATTGAATTAATTATTACTTCTATTTGGACTTGATGAAGATTATGTTTTGCAGTGTTTAAGGTCATCAGCCCGAGGTTGTAAGCTGAAGAATGTGATTAGCTGGTTGGTCTGCTGCTGCTTTTTCAGTCTTGGCCTAAACACAAATAGGAAGTCTGCCTGACAAAGAGTGGATCCTATATTTCCATGGTAATTAAGAATAAAAACAACCCAACCTAAATAAACTGATAGAGGATAGAGGAGGAAGCATGCAGGCTGCTTGCATTCCTGGCAGACTGTATTTCTTTTTAAGAATGCTACTTTTAGTGAGGCTGCTTCCCTCCCTCCCCCAAATAAGGAGAAAACTGGAAATGCTGAGCTCTGTAGGTTTTGTTTTAATATGAATAGGACTAATTCTGTGTTAGACAGGAGAGGTAAAGGTCAGCCAGGCTTATTTTCAGAAGTTGGGTGTTGCTCTGAAGCTAGATAATTTGGGCAGTGTCTGAAACAGATTTTTCATACAAGTCTCAGCTGATACCTCTGAGAAACAGAGGAAGATATTTGGTAAAAGAAAACCCCAGCTCCTCAGAAGCTCCTGAAAAATTAAGACTGGAAATCAAGGTTTCATCAAAAAGCTTTGATACTGCTTTCCTTCAACATGGATAAACTCAACTGTTAGATGAGTGGTCTGGCTGTTGGGTTGTTCCCTTTGTGAGGGACATAAGTGGAGGGGCTGAGTTGCAGGTTGACAGCACCACTGGTGACACAGACCTTCACCCTGGTGCAGGTTGCCACCAAGATGCTGGCTCCTTGTTTTTTCCCCATGGCCTGAATGGCAGCTCGTCAGGGTTCTGTGTGGAAGCTCCACTGTGCTGTAGAAACTTTTAGCTTCCGTGTGTTTTAGTTCATCCCTGAAAAAAAAAAAACCAAAAAAATCTAAACTCCAGGGGGCTCTGAATTGAGCTTCTTACAAAGCAAGGCCCAGCAGCCGTGGGGCCAACCTCAGAGGAGATGGGGGCGAGTGGACGTGTTGCTTTGGGGCTGACACAACACCACCACTTCTCCAAAAGCTGCCTTAAAACACAGAGAGGGGGCAGGAGAAAATAAAACCCATGAACGAGGTTCTGGCCATGAGAGCATCAGCCACTAAGATGACAGAGAAGAAGGGAACAAAGAAAGGATGCTCAGTGGAGTGACCTTGGGAGGAGTGTTGGTTGTGGAGGTGTCATTTTGTGCTTGCTGGGGTCAGAAATACACTTTGGTACTTGTTATAGAAGCCAATTCTCTGTCTTTAAGAAAAGCAGCAGAAAAAAAAACCCCAAAAAAATAAACAACTGAACGCTTCCTACCAACTACAAAAGGAAGGAAAAATCCAGCAAGGAACCAATAATTAACAGCACTAATTGGGGGCCCTAAGCCCATCCGTTAATAAACCTCCATCAACCAAGTAATCAGTAGATTAAAGTCCAAATAATGAAAACATTAGGACTGCAATAGTAATTTAAAGAACTGAATTAAGCAGAGGAGACATTACTGTTGTCTCTGAAGATTCACTCGGTGTATACGTCCTCAAAAATGAAATTGAATTTTTAAATAATTAAATAGCTTTTACTGGCCTCAGGGAGGAGGAGGGGGGGGGAAAAAAAGTTTCATCTACGTATTTTGTGGTTCAGTTTTGCTGAATAATAGTGGGTTGGTTTTGTTCCACCCACAAACTTTGAAAATCCAAATGTATCTGTTCTAGTCAGGAGGAGATATAATAGGAGAAGTAATTAGTCTAAATATTAGTAGGTGATGCAGTCAAATAAGAAGGAATAATATCTTTTTGGGAGTTCACAGCTGGATTTTGACTAAGAAATGATTCCCAGTAGAAAAGGTATTTCCATCATGGTATGATCTGGAAAAGCCTGAGAAAGAATTACAGCAAATAATGGATATTATTAGTCTGGAAAAAATAAAAGACCTTGAACATTTAAGCTTTGCAAAATGACAAATTTGCCATTTTTGGATGATGATTTCAGTGAAAATTACTGTTACTGCTTTATTAGATGGAAAGATTAGCTGAAATGTGGTGACATATTATGAGTGTTCTACTAATTTATTTGTTGAATAAAAAAAAAAAGAGATGGGATGAGTTTTTGAAGCAGTAAAATGTCACCTTATTTAAGAATTATAAATTGCAAGATTTCTGATTTAGGACCTTTTTGTAGTTTAAATGACATGGTGCTTTTCAAGGTTTTTCCATTTCTTCTTTCTTTTTGTCCTCAAGCTTTTGATATGTCCCAAAGTTTTACTCCTATCTATCAACCTACTCAGTCATTCACTATTCTAATTGTTCCTGCCACTATTCCCACAGAAGAAAATAATTGCTACTAAAATCAGTGGAAAATGCAGTCTGGGAAAAAAGTCACAGATCATTGCAAGCATTTATTTAGGTAATTGGTAACATTTGGACCTAGGCTAGAAAGTGAATTAGAAAATGGTAAAAGTTTCTGAAGTGATTTTTAAGGCTACATGTGATGAGGTTGTCTATATCTTTGGAAAAATTGATATAAAATAGCTTCAATAACTGTTCCAAGCCCTTGAGTTAGTGAAGTTATGCATCTGTCAAAGGTTCATTGTGGTACAAAGATGAAAATCTCTTCCCTTCAGAATCCTAAATGTCATACATCTGCTGAAGAGCATCCTGATGAGAGGTGGTCGCTGCCCCATCCCTGGCACCATCCCAGGGGAGGTTGGACACAACTCTGAGCACCCTGCTCTAGCTGGGGATGTCCCTGCTCCCTGCAGGGGGGTTGGAGTTAGTTGACCCTTTGAAAGGTCCCTTCCAACCCAGGATGGTTCTGGTGGCTGGCTCATGGTTGGGCTGCTGGGCTCACACACCGAGGGCAGCAGCTGGTGGTTCTGAGCTGTTTAGGGACACAACAACCCCCAAGGGTCACTGGAAACTAAAGAGCAATATGTTTACAATACATTTGATGGAGCATGGCCAGCAGGACTAGGGCAGGGATCATCCCCTGGGCCCAGCACTACTGAGGCCACACCTTGAATCCTTGGATCAGTTTTGGGCCCCTCACTCCCAGAAGGACCTTGAGGGGCTGGAGTGTGGCCAGAGAAGGGCAACGGAGCTGCTGGGGAAGGGTCTAGAGCCCAAGTGTGGGGAGGAGCAGCTGAGGGAGCTGGGGGTGCTGAGCCTGGAGCAAAGGAGGCTCAGGGGAGACCTTCTGGCGCTGCACAGCTCCTGACAGGAGCCTGGAGCCAGGGGGGGGGCGGGCTCTGCTCCCAAGGGACAAGGGACAGGACAAGAGGAAACAGCCTCAAGTTGCACCAGGGGAGGTTGAGGTTGGACACGAGGAACAATTTCTTCCCCAAAAAGGGTTGTTGAGGCCTGTCCCAGGCTGCCCAGGGCAGTGGTGGAGTCCCCACCCCTGGAGGGGTTTCCAAGCTGTGGAGATGTGGGGTGAGGGACACGGGGCAGTGGGGACCTGGCAGTGCTGGGGGAATGGTTGGACTGGATGCTCTTAAAGGTCTTTTCCAACCAAAATTGTTTCTGTGATGTTGTAATTCATTAACTGGTGACTGTCTGTAACTTAGAAGCAAGGCCCATAAATTGTAAGAAGTTTTTATGGTCGAACTGAATGTTGTCAGCTCTCTTTAAAGCCCATCTGTGTGTTGCCTTCTCCACCCATGACCAGGTCCTGTCTCCTTGCTGTGCAGCCAGAGGAAGGGAAGTTTTCAATCCTGGTTTCTCTTGTCACTGAGTACCTGTTTAGCTTTGTGCTCTGCCTTGGTCCAGGGGTGCCATCCTGCCTTTTCTGGTCCCTGTGTAGGGCTGTTTGGTTTTGGGGTTTTGTTCCCATCAGGTGGTATCACCAGGGGATGTGTAGATCAATATTCAGTGGCCTGCAGAAAACAACTGCTAGTTTTTCATGAAATGGAAAGAAAATCTACTGGAGACTCTGTTACCTGCCTACTTCCATCCTCTGTTTAGTGTCTTTTATGTTGGTTGGTTTTGTGATTTTGGGTTTTTTTTTATGGTGGGGGAGTTTTTTAAAGGGACTTGAGAGCAAACTTCATCCAAATTTACAGAACTCACAAAACTTCTATGCTGTTAGTGGATAAATAGGTGAGAGTGTGGAAGAGCTCAGCACACTTCTGATCAGCAGCTCAGGTTGCTCATCAAGGCCTGGTT
>NW_008594249.1:350-11383 GCF_000691845.1 Merops nubicus | reverse complement strand
ATATATATATACATAGATATATATATATTAAAATGCCAAAAACCAACCAACAAACACAGTGAACTCAAAGAGGCCTTGAAACGTCTGGAATTTCAGGGGTTCTGTGTCTTTTGTTTAGTTCTGGGGTTACCTTTTGCTTTTTTTTCCTTTTTCTTTTTTTTGAGATGGGGTGGGGGAGCCTTTTGAGGAAGGTGAGGTGGGAGCAGGCGGGAGGGGAGGGGAGTGCAGGGGAAGGCTGCCCTTTCTGCCAGCTGGAGGGGGGTGGCATCTGCAGCCCAGTGTCCCTTCCCAAAGCACCCACAGCCTGTGCTCTGCACGCTGCCAAAGGAGCGGCTCTGAGCTCTGCCCCAGGCTCAGGAGCTCCCCTTGGCTGTGACCCTCAGCTCCGAGGGGCACCTGCAGCCCGTGTCTAGCAGCGACGATGCCCAACAGTACTTGAGAAAACCATTAGCCCGGTATCTGATGTAAGGAAAATATTTACTTCCCTAGCAACAGCAGCAGCTTACCCTCTGCTTGGTACAGACGTGGGTTTTACATTGAGGAGTTTCATTTTCTGATTGAAAAAACAAATTCTATGCAATTTCTGGTTGTAAAAGGAAAGAGACGACAATGGAGAGGGGCAGGGGAGATAAAGCCTTGAGTGAAGGTACATCCTGTTCTTGAATTGTTTTCTTTTTTTTTTTTTTTTGTCTTGAATGTACTGAAATAAAAGATGTCCTTGTATAATCATGGGTTTTTTTCCTCTTTCCTTTGCTGTCCACGCTCCCAAAAGTCATGAGACAGTTCAAGGCCTGTCTGCTCGTGGAGAAACCAGCAGCTCCCTGGCTGAAGGGGAAGAGATGCTTTGCCTGTTGCAGGTCTCTGCTGCCTGAGTGTGTTCACACCCATGGTATTTGCACTACCTGTAGCTGAATGGAAACAGGAGAGGAGAAGATAAGGCAAAAAAAAGCCCAGGAAAAGTGGTGGTAAGGGAGGAAAGACCCCCACTAACAGCAGTGCAGTGTCTGGGGACCCAGCTTTCCCTGCGATGTGCACCATGGCAGCTACAGCCTTCCCAGAACTGCTGTTTGGAGCCTGGGGGAATGGGGGCAGAGGGTCAAATCTGTAACACAAATCCCTTGTGTTAGGGCAGGCAGGAGCCTGTCTCCAGCAGAGGTTTCTGAGGAGCATGTGCAGAGAACATGATGCCATGGTGATGGGCTCCTTAGGGTTGTTCTGCTGTTGCCAGCAGCATGTGAACAGGAGCTTCTGCCATACAGTGACAGTAAAACGTGCACACCCAGAGGGTGCTTGTGCAACGAGGAGGGGCAGGATTTTGAGTTTGTTATGCAGGAGGTCATGTAAGATGTTCATAAAGGTCCTTTTTGGCCTCCATATCTCTAAGTCCCTCTCCCTGACTAAACAGAGGGGTGAAGGTGCAGGCACAAAGTGAGGTAAAGCTTTGCCAGAGCAAAATCTGTTGCCATGGGACCAGAGGGGCACATCCTCAGCTGAGGTAAGTCTCCAAAACCTCCATCCCTGCACCCTGCAAGGAGCCAGGCTTGGGCTTTCCAAGTACTGACAGCAACACTAGAGAGATCTCAGTGTGCCTGTGTTGTGTTTAGAGGCTGACATGTTTTTACGAGCAGCAGAATATATTCATCAAAAAGCTGCTTTTTAAAATTTATTTACAGATTAGCAGAAGAAAAGGCCCCATGAATGATTTATCAGACCTGATGTTGTTTCACCCCTTCACGGCAGTGAATAAAGAGGGATCTTGACAGAGCCAGACATGATTCCTCTGTTTCTCTAAAGACCTCGCAGTCATCTGCTCAGACAGAGGATGTCAGGAGAAAAAACAGTGATAAACCACCTAGTTTCTCACTGTCTTTGCATTTTATCTCTGCTGTTAGCTTGCTCCACCCATACACTATTTGATATGTGGGTCTGTATTTTAAGTATTTTTCATGACCTCTTGCCCTCTTCTCTCTCTTTTAGTTTTTTTAAATTCTTGGAGTGTTTGCACTCAGAGCAGAAACGGGCCTCAGAAGAGGAGTGGGTGGGTAACAGCTACTGTCAGTTGGATGCCTTTTGTGATACCTCTGCAGGTCCTGTGTTTTCTGCTCACCAGTAAAATCCTGCAGGTTTTACACTGGAGGGGCCCCACAGCAGCCAGCATTATGCTGGGGCTCATAATGCATTTGTGTCCCCAGGTGGATTTACATCTCCCGTGCTCCCCCTCTCACCTTTGAAACTGTTTTGGGGGCTCTCTTGCTTCAGCCAGTCCCAGTGCTCATGCAGCTCCAGATCTACAGTGCTTTGCTGTCCAAAAGCCACTTTCCCATTATTACCATCTCCTGATAAAACCTGAGTAATTCTAGTAAGATATCACTGCAAATTCCACCGGGAACCAAAGATTAGATCAATAAAAATGTAATACTTTGCTTTATCCCCTCTAATGGTTTTGTATGAGCCTTTTGCTGCCCCCTCTGCTTGGAGAGCCCAGCAGTGGGGCCGAGGGCTCGTGTCTCTCCCTGCAGCCACAGCCAACTCTCCATCCCCAGCTGGGTCCCCAGCAGTTTGGCAGCTTCCTAACTAGAAGGCCTGGGATCTCTCCTCATGCCCTAAAGCTCACGTTGGTGGTGGTGTTTCAGGCAGTTCTATTTTCACCTAATGATAAAAAGCTGTTTTCTCTCCTGAGGCTGGATGGGTGAAGGTATTAACAAGGCTTGGAATAGGCTTGGGGGGCATTTACTGAACCAAGTGGCATAAGTAAAATAGAAAAGGGTTGATCTGTGAGAGCCCACAGAACTTTGGGAAGAAAGACAGCAAGCTATAAATTATAAAATAATGATTTTATAAATATAAATTATGAAATGAACCCTTTGGACCATAGTGCTCCTGAGGCAGGAATCCTTTTAACCATTTTGGATCCAGAGGAATGTCCCCTGCTACTGCTCTGCCAAGTCCACTTCTCTCCTTGAACCCTCCAGTGACCCACCAGGTAAGTGACCCAAAAGGTGGAGGAATAGGCAAAAGGAATAGCAGTTGTTCTGCCTGGTTTGGATTTTTGTGTTGGTTGCTTGGTTTGTTTTTTTCTCAGCAATCCTGAGTCACAGAAAGGGTCTGTGAGGTCTGTGACTCCCAGCAGTCCTGGTGAGATACCTACAGCACTGGTAACTGCAGCTATGGGCACAGGGGAACTGGGCTAGACACAGGAATGGGGGTAACTGGTTTTGGTGGTTCTGGAGTGAAGACTCTGAATGGTAAAGATATTCCTTGGGGAAAAGGAAGGGACCTGTAGGCAAGGTTTGCTGGGTGGTGGTTTGTGAGCCTACGAAAGAGCAAAGATGGGCTGCTCTGGTGTTTGGTTTGGGGTGAAGCTGTCAGGATTTGGCTATGAAAAGGGTGGCGTGAGGGATCAAAGTCCCTCCCATCAGCTTTTGTTTCATTTAGCTCAGATCAACTACCTGCAAGACAGGCATTTCTCCCTTCTACTTCACTTGTACATGCAAGGAAGGAGATGAAATGTCTCATGGTGGCTCTGACTATATGGCTTTGAAGTAAAGGGGAGAAAGAAGCACTGCCCATCAGGAGAGCCTGCCAGTGAGGCACTGCTCCAGAGCAAGGGAAATACCCCTGCTGACCTGGAGGCATAAGGATGGGCAGAATCAGGCCAGGGATCTTCCAAAGCCACTTCAAACTGCCATCAGAAATGGTAAAAACTCAGTCTGGGCTCACACTTGACACTTTGAAGCCTGCTGGGGTTTGTCCCTCCTTGCTGAACACCAAACCCTGAGGGGACAGCAGGTCTGCCTGAAACGAGGAGCTGCAACTTGAACGGGGCGATGGCTCAGGCCTGCTGGGCAGAGGATAAAGCACCCACAGTCCCAGAAACCCCATTTAGAGGCTGCTGGCCACTAACTGATTGAAAACACAGAGCCAAACTCTTCTGGGTACAAAGTAGCACTGATGGATTCAGTATAAATCGACTCGGCTGGAACCTGATAGCACGCAGGGAAAATGGGCCCTGCATCAGCTGGAGCAGACAATGGGCAGGTTTATGCTTCCAACAGGGAGATTTTTTTTCCCCTCTGAGGGGGAATCTGCTGGGCTCCAGTTGAGTTAATAGTCTGATGTGTGGCAGGACTGCAGCATTTCCTCCCAGAAAGGCTTCCAGCCGGCAGCTGAGGATGCACAGCCCCATCCCCACCCCAAAGGGCCACGCAGCAGCTGCTCCCCAAAAGCCCTGAGAGGTCACATCAGTGAGGAAATGCAGGAATCCAGTTTAATGAACAAAGGCTTCCTCCTCTGTGGTGGTTGGGTCTGCAGGTAGCAGTGCAGCGGGCAGTTCCCAAAGACTGAAATGACAGGAGTGGGCTGTAAAAGAGAGAACTGCCACATTAGCCAGCACATCTCTCCTGCCTGGGTTTTCTATATCATCCTATCCTGAAGCATCTCCATGTATCAAAGGGACTAGCTGGCCATTTGCCTTTAAAAAGTGCCCTGTCCAATGTGATAAATAAGGGTCTATTACGATGGAAAGACCTAACATTTCTTGTTTCTTGACTCGGGCTGTTCTGGAACAGTATTTTTCACAGTTTGATCAATTTGTACAGATTTCTTATTGTTTTTATTGTGGTACTTGTGTTTTCGGTGCCTCGTGTATCAAGCTTGGGGTGCAAGGGAGAGAAAATGGCTTTTGGGGAGGGTGAAGGCAGTGAGGAGGGCTGCTCCTGGCAGATGGAGGTTCTCCTCGTGGCCCCTCCTGCAGAGCTCCATCCTCAGCTCCTCTGAGGCAGTTGGGCTATGCCTGCTGGGGAGCTAGTCCAAAGTGGCTGCTAAAAATCCTGGCTGGGGGACAGCAGGGAGAACAGAGAGGACTTGCTGCTTTGTTTGGGACAAAATGTTAACTGAGGTAAGGGGGAATTTCACTGAGAAGGCAGTTTAGACCTGTATGGATGAGACCTACGCTTTTTCAAACCTGATATCTTCCTTCTTTTCTCTTCCTCTATCTCTGCCTTCTAAGCACTTTTCTCTTTCCTATTCATCCCCCAAATACTCCTCCTCGTGTTGCTCAGTCTCGGGGAGAAAAAGGTCTCAGATTGGCTTTTGCCTGAACTCCCAGGAAATGTTCATGAATGTAGTCTTCTGGCTTTTCAGGCTTAGCTCTTGCTGAGCTGAGATTTAAAGCAATTTATTTTGAAGCCAAAAATGAATGCAAATGAAGGGAAAGAACTAGGGGGGAGAAAGAAAAAAGACCTCCTATTCCCAGGTGAGCACTAAGATGTCTGATCTGCCTGCCTAAAGCTGGTTGTTCTTCCAGAGCCTACAGTAAATACCCTTGCATGTTAGTGAGCATAGCTGTGGAGGATGCTCTGATTATTGCTTGCTGAACTAAACTGGGACAAGGAGGTGAAGACCCAGCCTCTGGTTTTATTCCTGAGCCATTGATCAGCCACAAAATCCTCAGCCCTCAGCTGAAGTGGAGGTCACGACGTGGTAGGGAGACAGACATGAGGCTGCCAAGCACTGAGGCCCCGTGAGCCAGGCTGCTCTTTTGCAAGGAAGGTTTCTTTGGTGGCCAGTGCAAATGGCCCTGGCATGCTCTTGGCCATGTGTCTGGGTCAAAAGGTTGAGTATTTCTTCTTGAAGCTAGACCTTGAAGGTAAAAGCAGAGTTTTGTAAGGGGATATCTTTTGGGGGTAAGTCTGCTGAGCTATTTCATCTTCATTCCCCAGTGAGGACACCATGTTTCATGGGAGCATGGTTATTCTGGAATGATGCTTTTTTGTTTGTTTATTTTTGAGCAATATCGTGTCCATGAGAAGCTGTTAGCAGCAAGGATGGCAAAACCAGATGGGAGAAATGCCACCAAGCCACAGCAGGCAAGGTGGGAGATGCTCTCATGGAGGATGCTATGCTCTGGCTGGCTCATGTTTTTTTCTGTCTGTGGTGGTGGTTGAACAAGAACAGGAGCAGAGCTATCACTGTGCCAGCTTGCTGATCCATGTCAGACCTTGGGGTAAGCTCACACCCCTTTCCTGCTTGGGCTTTCTTGACAGTGAGACAGGGGTGAAGGCGTGCCAAGCAGAGGAAGGATGGTGCAGGGTTAGAGGTGCTGACCACGGGGTGTGAGGCCACAGCCATTGGGTGTTGCTGCACTGACATCACTCGGGGCGTTGGGAATGTCCCTGTCCTGCCCTGGGCCTCCTCTCTGCCTTGTAAAGTGGGGATGACCCAAGTACTTCCCAGCCTCAGCGTGTTTTCTATTCTCTGACAGGGTATTTAGTAGTGGAGGAAATTCTTTGGATTGCTGTGTAGGACTGGAAGGGGTCTGGCAAGGTTTAATCTGTTTGTGTTTGCAAAGGACTCTGAAAGCTAAGCATGAAAGCGAGTGGAGATGTGCCAAGTGTTTGCTAACATTAATGGTTAATTATTATGAATGCTGGCAGCCCACCCAGCCAGCATCCTTCTCCCAGTGAGATCCAGACCTGTAATGGAGTTCTTCAACACACAAGACAGGAGGAGACAGCTTCTCCCTCTGTTTTGTCCTGTTCTCCCAGCCAAAGTCCCGTTCCAAAATCAGACAGCAGTGGCATTTTCTGCCTCATCCTACCGACTAGTTATGAACCCAGAGCGTTTGGCAGATGAAGACTTGGCCATTTTCATGTCTGGACTCACTCCTGTCTGCTGGTGCCCTTTTTGTCTGACTGAAGGGAATGGAAATCACAGTCCAAAATGAGATGTGTCCCAAACGGGGCAGCACGTGGGTGCCATGCTGTGCAGAGCAGCAGGGACACATCCAGAGTCAAGTGGAGAAGGGACCTGGGCACTCTCTGTGCCCAGGTTTGCCCTTCTTGCTGCTCAGGCTGGGTCAGCAAGCACCTGGCTATGCCAAGGCACTTCCCAACACATGAGATGTGTCTCTGGGGGAGCAGAGGAGAGGATGGGAGCTGGCACAGCAGATCAGATGTGGGTCTGGGGAGTCTCCTGAGTGCAGCAGGTCAAAGCATCTTGCACCATGTGGCCAACTTTGGGTGAGAAGCCATGACATGGTGGAGGTGGTGAGACAGCAGCCAGCTGAGTGAGTTTAGTGCCACGTGTGTGAGATGTGTTTGCCAGGCATAATTTGATGGCCAATACTATTGCAGCAGTACCTGAGAAAACCACCTTTATCTAATAGTAGCCATCCAGAAAATGAACTCAAATGAATAAAAGGCTCAAGGCCCATTTGATCCTTTGTACCTGCTAAGCAATTGCCAAATTATCAACATCCAATAGATCTTCAGACTGCACCAGCACTGATTTATTTTTTATTTCTACGTTTGAATGGGCAATCTGAATTTCTGAAGTTGAAAGCTGCATTGTTCCCCTCTTTTGGCTCCTGCTAATATTTTAGAATGATGACCATGGAGTCGTGTTTGCTCTAAAAGGGAACTTCAAGGTGCATTAGTCTCAGATAATTGACAGAGACCGAAGTGATTTGGGAAGCGCTTATGCGGAACCAAAGATCTTGGTGAATTGTTACCTTAAATTAATGGTGGAGTGAGGAGCTGCTTGGGTCTGATCAGCTGGTGGTAGCACTAAATGAAGTTGGGCTTTAAAGTTATTGGTAAAATATCTACGAGACAGTGCTGCTATGGATTTATATGGTAGCATCTTAAGGGGCCCAAATTGACGATGTGCTCCGAGTCCACAGGACTTCCCTGGGCTCAATGGGAGCAGAGGGTGCTCAGTACCTCCCAGGATCAGGCTCTTTAGCCTGCTGGAATTCAGGTTAGGGCAGTGTGGCAAACAAGATTCCCACCTTTAACTCCCCTCTTAATCCCCAGATGAAATGAAAGGTCTTCTCTCAACACTTAGTAAATCTCCAATTTTATTTCTCATTATTAAATCATGAAATTGGCCATAAATGTTTAAATTAAGTGAAAGGAAGAGAGATTTGTGAGAAAATTGAAGTCTCTTTGAGGAATTGAAGAATAATCTCCAAGGATGAAGAAAGTTGCGGTTGCCAAACCCAGAAGCAAAAGGATCAAAAAGCTACAGAAAAGAAGGAGAAAATTGCATCTGTTTCAAATCCACTCCCCCACCCTCCCCCTAAAGCCTCTGGTGATTCAAATATAGGGAAAATGATGCTGATAAGGAGCAGAGTCTACTCAATGCTCCCTCCTCTGCTGCTGCCTTCGTGTCTGTGTGTGACCCAGAGAAATTCCTTGATCTCAGTGGGTCCTTGTCCCCATGTGTGACAGTGATGCTGCTTCCCTGGGCACAGCAAGACCTGGTGAACACCATTAGTGTGGGCTGGGAATTAATTGGGCTTAGGTGCCTCACTCCAATTTAGAATGAGGCTCACTTTTTTTCCTTTTTCCCCTTGATTAACATAGTGAGTAATTAGCTGTTTGATTTTTCATGGTCTGTGTTTGATTCTCTGTCTCAGGTAATTTTTCAAGAGTACAAGCATTTCTTTTTTTTCCTGAAAGATCTGCTCCAGATCAGATGGGTGTGAAATTAGGGGAGCCTGTCACTTGTATTCTGGACATGAACAGTGGTTCTTTCCTGACCTTGGTATGTATGAACCCATGAAGCTGCTTGGACTGTGGTAAGTGCCCCCTGGGCAGTGGGTGAGGTGTATTTGTGGTGTGTTAGAGGTGTGAGTAATAAGGGAAGTGGCTGGAATTTTTTCAGCTGCCGAGGTGTTTTTTTTGTCTTGCTGAGGTTGATGGGCTCTGGCTCTACAAGTATGAAAATAATGAGCTTGGGTTTGGATTGCTCTGTCACATAACATGGACGTGTTGCTGGAGTGAGTGCCTCTTAAGTGGCACTTGTTTTGTGTGCGTGAACTGGCTCCAGCATTGCTGAGTGCCCCTCCCGGCACCCCCTGCACCACCAGACAGGGAGGGAGGGAGTGAAGAGGTGCCCCTGGTTCCCATGGCCTGTTTAATCCTGGGGGAAGTGGTGCTGGGAAAGAGGGGAGCCTGCCAGGGAGGGGTCACCCAGGACTAGGCTAGTAAAAGCAGATACTCGTCTGCCAGGGAGGAGTAGATTGAGACCCATCAAATTTATTTGGCTTGAACAATGAGACAGCCAAGAGATAATAAGCACATTCAATCAGAGTTAGCTTGGGCCGAATTCAAACCAGCCTCTAGAGGGGAAAGACAATATTGTGGTAACAGTTCCCTGCCTTGGCCCATCTCCCTTGAAAGGGTCCTTAATGTAGGGCAGGGGACAGGCCGGTCACTTTCTCACACTTGCAGCACTGACCCAGCAGAGGTTAACACAGACATCTGTTCCATCCAGTTGATCTGTAACTATAGAAAGCAGCAAATGTATTTCCAATCAAAATGTAGCCCTCTGGTGCCAGTTACCAGCTAAAATAGGCTCTGTCTGCCTTCTAGCAACTGAATAGTGTAGGGAAGCTGTGCAAAAAACATGAGGGCTGTTAGTGAGAGCGTAGCTCCTGAATGCAATGGAGTTCTTTATCTCACTGAAACAGATACGAGAAGCAGGGGTGGAAGGAAAACCAAATGGAGACAAAGTGCTCTCTGGAATGTATTAAAAGGCCCAAGTAAGACATTCAGAGCATGCAGATAGATGTGTTTTTTACAGAGCCTTAGCAAGGCAATGTTCAACTGCGCTGGCCCGCACGGGAACAAAACAAAACCAATGCTGTGTCAACGGGGTAATAGGAAAGAACACCCCAGTGTTCTTCTCTCTGTTCAAGGGAAATCAGGCTGGTGAAAGCCATGCAGATCTTTCTGTGCTGACAGCTTGTGCTGCCAGGGCTCTAGCGTAAGGAGTCCAGGTGAGAGGTACAGCAGACCTACAAGGAGATAGTGCACGTGATTTGGATCACGCCACCTGAAAACCCTGAACCCTCTTGCAATGGCCCAGTGTGGCCCAGGATGTACAGCAATGACATGAATCTTTCATCATCCTGCATTAAGCAAGGTTGGGAGGTCAGTCTTTCTCCACCAGTGTCTTGAAGACACGTACTCAATGCTCTGTACAAAAGCTGCTGTGTGTGAACCAAATCCCAGCACCAAGCAGATGTAGGGAATGGGAGGCAGAGTAGCTAAATTTTAGGAGCAGTAATAGCTTGGAGCACTTCTGTATAAGCCTAATGCAGCTTTTAACTTAGCAGTTGGGGCTTAGGTAATGTGCTGGTGGCTCTGACTCTTGCCAACAGTCTGCCTGAGGCTCACTCTGCTTCTTGGGATGGCCGTTTTCTGCTGAGATATCCTTCATCCAACTGGTTTAGCTCTGGGGGTGCCCAGAAGAATTTCCTCCTTGGCCTCGCTTGAGCTGCCTGTCTCACACTCCAGTCTCCTGACTGTGAATCTGTGGGTGAAGCTCTGTGCTGTTGCTCCCAGGTGAGGCAGGAAATAAATGGCAGAGCAGGAGTTAAACCAGCTTCTCACACCCCTCCAGGCTCAGGCTGAAGGCGTTCTCTTGTCCTCCAGCTGGGTAACAGCCACAATGCTGCCATTGTGTTCTGCTGCCTGGGTGGACTGTGCACAAAGCAGGGTGGGTAAGTGGCAGGGTCGAGTTGTGCCAGTGCTGTTCCAGGTGTAGGTGTGCTCAGCCATGGCTAACACAGCTCTCCTCCAAACTTCCCACCCTGTGGCAGGAACCAGAGGCCGCTTTTTGGGCATTTCTGATTCTTATCGTGTAATCCCAGCAGAGAGACAGAGCAGGGGAACTGGGCAGGCTTGTTGCTAGGCAGATTTGTTCAACGCGGCCTCAGTCCCTGTGTGATTTAGGACAAGAGGAAACGGGCTCAAGTTGCACCAGGGGAGGTTTAGATTGGTTGCGTGGAAGAATTTCTTTACTGGAAGAGAAGACTCTTGGGGAGACACCTTATAACTGTCTTCCAATACCTGAAGGGAGCCTACAGGAAGGCTGGTGTGGGATTTTTCATGAGTGCCCAGCAACAGGCCAAGGGGAAACGGTTCTAAACTGGCAGAGAGTAGATTTGGGCTAGATCTTAGGAAGAACATCTTCGATATGAGTGGTGAAACTCTGGACCAGATTGCTCAGAGAGGTTGTGGAGG
>NW_008594249.1:0-311 GCF_000691845.1 Merops nubicus | reverse complement strand
CAGCAGGTTCAGGGGAGCAGATGATCTGTAGGGTCCCTTCCAACTGCAGCCATTCCTGTCCCGGGCTGCCCAGGGAGGTGCTGCAGTCCCCATCCCTGGGGGTGTCCAGCACCTGTGTGCATGTGGCACTTGGGGCTATGGTGTAACGGTGATGGTGGTGTTGGCTGGGGGCTGGACTGCCTCTTAGGGGCCTTCTCCACCCCTAGTGATCCTGATTTCTCCCGGGGTGGGGCCAAGTGAGCTGGGGCTGGGCTTTGGGACCGGCCACCCCTGCTGTGACTGCCCGGGGGCTGTTCAGTCTGGAGAGGAGA
>NW_008594248.1:4560-25694 GCF_000691845.1 Merops nubicus | reverse complement strand
AGGCTCTTTAGGAAGGACAGGCTGGGATGGTAGGAGAGAGCTGCCCTTTATGTGAGAGAACAGTGGAAATGTCAGAAGTTCTGCCCAGGGATGGATGATGAGCTCCATGGTGAGGATTAGCAGGCAGATGAACATAGGTGATGGTGTGGTGGGAGCCTACTGCTGACTGCTGAATCAGGGTGATCAGGCCTGATACAGATGAGACCTCCATCAGAAAACTGGAATTAGCTTCACATTTTGTGGTCCTCAGGGGAAAGTTCAACCACCTGGTATCTGTAGAAGAGCAACACAGCAGGGCACAATCCACTGGTAGGTTTCTAGAGTGCATTGACTGCAACTTCAGGTAGTTAAGTAGCTGAAGAGAGGAAGCACTTGGCTCAACCTCAGACTTACAAAGAAGGAAGAACTTTGGGTTGTGAAGTTCAGGTGTGACCTTGGCTGCATAGTAGAGTTCATGATCTCAGGCGAAGGGTATGAAAGGAAAAAAGCAGGATCACTATTCTGGGCTTCAGAAGAATAGACTTTGGCCCATTCAGAGATTTTCTTGGAAGAACTCCAAGGGTTATGGAGAAAAGACTTTCAGGCAAAACCTCTTCCAATGGTCATCCAACCAAGCACGAAATCAAGCAAAAATGCTGGAAAGCCTGCATGGGTGAACAAGAAGCTCCTGACTAAACTTCAGCATAAGAAGGAGGCATAGACGTGATGAAAACATGGACAACTGACCTGGAAGCAACCTTGCAATGTTGTCCAAGCATGAATTGGTGCAATCTATTAGGAAAGCCAAAACTTACCTGGAGTTAATGGGTTAACTTTTTTACCTGGAGTTACCTGGTTAAATCTTTTTTTTTTGGGGGGGGGGAGGCAAGGGGGAAGTCCTCCCATCTTTATATTCCCCTACCTCTCTAAGACAAAATCACTTCATCTTCTCAGCTATTATTCCCTAATTCTATCCCACTGCAGCCACCACTGGGAAACTCATCTAAAGTATGGCATTATCTCTACTATCAACCATAACTGCTGTGACACCCAATAGTTAAATCCAAATCCAAGAGTTTTCTAGCTTTGTTTTTTGTTTCTCAAAGTGTAAATGTGATGGATGGAACTTTGAGATAATGGAATTTGGAAATCATTGCAGGATGCAACTGCAGGGGAAAATGGAATGTGCACTGTGACAGCTTTAAAATAGTAAATATTAAGGAGATAGTGTTAAATTACCTAGGACAGAGTGAATAATACTTCGTTTGGGGAAATACATGTTAAGTTATGGAATGAACAGAGGTAAGATAAAAAGCAGAGAGTAAAAGGAATAACAAATTCAGATAGTTAAACTTCCAAAAACACTAAAAAAAAATTGTTAACAGGTGATTAACATTTTAAGTTCTGGAATTTTCCCATCTGCAGAACCTTTTTCTTCTGCTTCTATTTCTAATGATGAACCTTTCTTTCAGCGTCCCTGTCAGGTAGGAATATAATTTATATCTTAATAAGGGCAAAAAGAAATGGAAAAGAAACATTCAGTAAAAAATAATGATGTTATATAGATTTATTCCATTTTCTTACTTGGTACCGAGCCGAATAACAAACTTATTATGAAATAAACTGTATCTTTCCTTCTTCTCCAATATATTTTCAGTACATAAAACAATCCATTAAAAGTAGCAACTAGGATCTGAGACCCAGGGCAGCACTTCCCCACAGTGCTGTGCTCCTGGGTGTTACAACACTTCTGGGCTGGGTAACTCAGGTGTGTGCCCTGTCCATTGCCTTGGTACCCTTGGTGTTCCCTCCTGAGAAACGTTGATTCAAATAGTTGTCTTTAGGAGCCAGTTCAATTTTTGACACCTTTTCCCTTCCCCTCCCACCTGCATCACCTGTCTGCTCCTGGAACTCCTATTGCTGGTAAGTTCCCTTCAAGCTGAACTGATGAAATTCCTGGGGAGGATGAAAATTGGAAATTCTGGCTGTTCATATCTTCAAGAGTCTCCTGCAGGTGAATCCTGGCACTGTACGTTATACATTTTTATCAGATGGCTTCCTCCCCAGCAACCAAATTTTCCTTGCCAGAAGTTCAGGAATGTTTATACCTGAAGAGAGAACAAATTTCTCACTCTTACTATCAGTGTACTCTTCCTCCTTTCTTCTGGCTTCTCTCTTTCCTTGCACTCTAGGTAACTGAAGTTCATCTTAGAAGAGTAAAATAACATCAAAAAAGGAATGGGATATAGATAAACCAAATAGAACTGGCAAGTGAATTCCAGTTGTGTGCTATGTGTTTATAGCATCATGCAGAATTAAAAATCAGTAAGGAAAAATTCACCAAATTGTCACAATATAAGTTAATATTAAAGGGATGTTGTAAGGGTATAGAAGTATAAATACCTTCATGTTAACTTTTATGATCCAAACAGTTGCTATTACAAAAATGCACTCATTTCAAACACCACACTACTGCTGCTGAGTCTGATTGTAGAACTGGTGTCAGTAGCTCGTTAGCAATTAAAATCTCTGCTCTTCCAACTTATTTAATAGCTATGCATCCATGTTTCCTTGTCTCATCCAAAAAAAGGCAAAACCATTTTTTTTAGAAACTCAACAAAATTGTGTGGCACGTCCCAACAAATTTGGAAGGCAGTTTAGGAGCTAAATATAATTCCATATTTAGCCTATTTAGGAAAGGTCACACTTTGTCATCTGAAAGCTGATTTTCTTGGTGGAAAGAATAGACCCAGAGAAAGTTAATCTTGTAAAATTTTTATCCTTTTCGTCTGCGATTTATTTTGTTACTTCTTATTGTAAGGAGAGGAAGAAGGTTTGGTGTATATGTGGAGCTTCAGCAGACCAGGTGGGACCTGGGAACGTGTTTCTGCTTTAGAGCTAAGTTAGCTTTGCACTTCTGAAAAATCTGCTGAGGACACGAGTTACATCTGATGGAGAGTGTTGCTTCCTAAGGGTAGCTGCTTTGAAGGTAGCTCTGTCACCATCAGTGTGAGCAGTGTGAGCTTGTGCTGACCCTGTGGTACCTGGGAGCACATGGGAAGTGTCTCTGTGCTGGCTTGGCTCAAGGTAGGGTATGAACTCCCTGTGTTTGCTGCTTGGCAGTGTGTGCACTTGCCTGTAGCAGCTGATGTAACTCTCTTTGTGTTAAAAAAAACCAGCTCTGGTAGATCTTATCCTCTGCTAAGCTTTAAGCTTCAACAGAGATGCAGAAACATGTTAAGCCAGAAGAGTCTTTCAATGCATTTTATTTTACTGTGCTGAATTTTGCCTTCCTGAAGTTGCAGAACTGATGTTGAAGTATGAAAAGTTTTCTTTCCATAAGGTTTTTCAACTAGGAAGAATGCCTGAGATTTATGTGTAGTCCAGAGTGGGACTCCGGAAACTTGTGTAAAATTATAAACCTGGGACTGGTGAAATTTGCAGTAAACAGTAATTAAAATGTCATAGATATTAACTTTAATAAATTAGCTGCAAACAAGTACAGGTATCTTAAGTGGAGAGAGATGGGGCTTTTTAGTCTGGAAAAGAGAAGACTTAGGGGGATCTAATTAATGTGTATAAATAGATTAGGGCTGGGTGTCAGGAAGGAAGGGGCAATCTCTTCTCACTTAGGCCCTGCAATAGGACATGGGGCAATGGACACAAACTGGAGCACAGGAAGTTCCACCTCAACGTGAGGAAGAACTTCTGTACTGTAAGGGTTCCATAGCACTGGAACAGGCTCCCCAGGGAGGCTGTGGAGTCTCCTTCCTTGGAGACTTTTCAGACCCGTCTGGATGCGTTCCTGTGTGACCTGCCCTAGACCAGATGGTCCTGCTCTGGCAGGGGGATGGACTCGATGATCTCTGGAGGTCCCTTCCAACCTTCAACATTCTGTGATTCTGTGAAAATACATCTAACTGCAAAATACAACAACATCCTGCCAAACTCTGAGCACTCCTTTACCAAGCAGAGGCACATGCACCTGCTGTGAGTGCAGTCACCTCCTCCTCCCTCCTGTCCAGGAGGCAAGACGATGTGACCATTGCAGTGACTGGAATGAGCAGTGGGCAGGGCATTTCTAATTTTATCAGATGCAATGATAAATTATTTTTTAGTATTTCTGAGATGTTCACACATGGTTTGACACCCTGAGCTGTGTGTTTGCAGGGATGAATGTGTGTGGGCATGCTTTTTTCCCATAGAGGTGTTTCTCAGAGCAGGAGGTTCTCATCCCACGCACACCAGGCTGAAAGCAAAAAAACTGTGCTCAGGAAGATGCTAAATAAAGAAAGTGGTTCAACAGAAGAGAGGGAGGATGTAAGAACCATGCTGATGTTTGTGTCAAAATAAAATGGGACAACTGCTTAAAACAAAAGCCCAGAACAATTTAGTGTGCTTGGAAGGTTTACTTAGAATTATGTAGGCCTGAGTCTCCACTGCTTGTGCCTTACATAACCATTTAGGTTGTGCAAGGTATGATATAGTAAGAAGCGGAGAGATTTGTGTCATCTTTCCATCAAGAGTGAAAATACTTGAATGTTATACATGCTGTCAAGTGAAATACACACACAAAGTAGAATAAAATGTGACATGAAGTCTATGTTTGAAAATGGTTATTATCAAATGGACTGTGGCCAAGAGGGTCTAAATAATTTCTATTTTAGTTTGGTTGTTTGTACACAGTTCTCACTATTAACATACTCTTTACTATTTGTATGCCATCAAATTATACAAATATATCAGGATTTGTACCTGGAAATTCTTCACTTAAGTTGCAAGGCAACCTTAGCTTTGTAATGTACTTATTACATTATGCTACATTTTCTTGTAGTGTTGTATGTTATCAAGAAACTGGGATATATTGTTTGGCAAATATCACACACAAAGTAAGCTAATAAATTATAAGACAGAAGGGATTTTCATTATTTTGGTAGAAAATGTTTTATCTGTTTGTTCACAGGTCACTATATGCATAATACACATTTTTCTAGCAAATGTAGTAGAGCAGCAGGGAGGAAGGCTGATTTTTATATGTTCCTGGTTGCCTGCCCTTTAGGTTAGGTGGGAATCCTCTGGAAGGTGGGAAGTACCATTATCATACACATAATTTCCCTAATAAGCATGTTTAAATAGAAGAAACATATGAAGTCAAGGAGGCGTTGGCATGGAATGAATAGAACAGGAAGAATGGACCCAGAAACAGATCAGAAGACTTCAAGGCTCCTAAGGAGAACATGGGTAGCAGCAGGACTTGCTCATAGCAGATAGAGACAGCAAAGAATGTACAATGAAGACAAGATTCCTCAGGGAAGGATATGTGGTTTATTGCAGACCAGGCTGTTGCTGGAAGTTAGTGGTTTAAAAAAATGGGTCAGGAAGAAAGGATTTGACCTATAGAAACATAGAATGCTTAAGGTTGGAAGGGACCTTTAAAGGTCATCTAGTTCCAACCCCCCCTGCAGAGAGCAGGGACTTCTTCAACTAGAGCAGGTTGCTCAGAGCCCCATCCAGCCTGAGCTGGAAAGTTTCCACAGATGAGCCATCTACCACCTCTCTGGGTAACCTGCACCAGTGTTTCACCACCCTCAAAAATTTCTTCCTTATACCTGGTCTAAGCTCCCTCCAAGAATTCTTATATCTCCTCTATGATGTGCAAGAGGGAGAACTGATACCAACTCCATTTTCATTTACCCCTCTGAATTTAAATCTGCAGATGTGAATTTGACAGGTATAAAAAAAAATGACCTCACCTAATGTAATGACTTCTGAGGGTCTCCACTTCAAGGAATTACTCTTGCAAGTGCAGAGTGCCTTCATAGTAGTCATTTAGTCAAACCTGAATAATAGTTAGACCTTCATGAGTAAATTCTTGCTGGAACTAGCATATCTTAAATGATTATCCAGCCTTGGCAGTCTTCAGGAATAGAAATCTAGCTGTCTTTGGCAGGCTGTCCAAGGAGTTAATTAGCTGCGCTGTGTTGTACCTTCTGTTTAGCTTAGTGAATTTATCTCTCTTCTGTCCTTGTCCGTCATTAACATTCTGTCTCCTTGATTGCAGTCTACATGGATCTTCAAGTTCTTCATTAATTTTTTTTAGGTAAACTCATTAGACACAGTTCCTTTTGCCTTTCAGCATTTCAATGTTTTAATCATATTTCTCGTCTCCAAAGGCAGAGGGAATGTAATTTTTCTGTGCTGTGTTCCATTGATAAAATAATTCAGGCTAGACTTTTTCATTCACTGTTTCCCAGAGACTGCACAAATCTCAGAAGTCAGACTTCCACAAAGTCTCCCTCCTGTCAACATGAATCACTGAGTCCTAGATTTAGGGTAGTGTACTTGCCCACATTAAATCCTGCTGTTCTTTGCACTTCGCTCAGGAGGTGAGGTAGGCCACCCTCTATTGATGTTTTCTCCAGCACTTATGATTTTGACAACCCTGGCACTTCCAGCATCCGAAGCAAAACACTTTACCAGAATATTTTCCCCTATATTTTTGATAAAAATCTTACATCCAGGAATTTCTAAATCTAGCTCCAACCCACAGCATATTCAATTCCATGCAGAGTGCTACTGCAGCTGTCTCATCCTGTGAACCTGGCTACAGCTTCATTTTAAAACTGTTTTATAAACATTTTTTAATGCATTTAATGACTCTCATTTTTTCTTATGCAATTTTAATTTTCTGTCTCTGCTTCTAATTGTTGCCATAGAGACAAATACATTAAAAATATACAACAGTGATATTTTGATTTAAACACAAAAAGAAACTCATTGAAGAGCTTGAAAGGTCTGTCTTTTTACAGTCTAGGAAAAACAGCCTGATCATGCATCTTTTTCAATTTAAAGTCTTCAAAAAGATGCCAGTTCTAATCCTAATTTAGGAGATATGGGCATTACAGTTTTGGAAACCAAGTGCCTATTGGATGCTCTTAATGTCAGAAATATTAACAGTCTTTCTATTGAAGATTTAATTTTTTTTTTTCTTAACTTGTAAACAGTGAATTGTATTACCAAAATGAATAATTCAGAGCAGGAGGATTTCAGTCAAAATTATTTAAAATCTAATATTTCTACAGTTTGTATGTAGTGGAAACCTTGAATTTGTCTGGATGCTTCCTTTCCTACCAAAGCCTAACTATGACACACATTTTTCCCAAGCAGAGTATGTGTGTGGATAAGAACTTTATTTGAGTTGTGAGGTTTGTGAATGGGCGAATCCTAGTTCATAGTCTTTAAACATCATTTTCTAATGTATGTCCTGAAAGTCACATCAAACCATTTTCTTATAATAACTGTGAAAGCAGAACAAGACTATCACAAATTTAATTCAAACGGCCCCATAATTTGTGCTGTTGAATATTTCCTGAAATTGCTAATAGAAGATTTCCTGCACTCAGAGAAATAGCCTTCTTGCAATGCCATGGCAGCCTCACGTAAAGTTCCACAAAGACTGTTTTGTCTAAATGCACACAAAAATATAGCCATAGATAGGTATAAATTACATTTTTCAATATTTCAAATGGTTTGAGTATCTTTCAGCTAAGTCAATTTTGTTAATATTTGCCATACAGGAACTGTTGATACTAAACTTCTCTTGAATGAACTACAAGATGGTTTTTTGTTGGTTGTGGGGTTTTTGTTGCTGTTGTTTATTTGCGTTTCAACAGATGCTTTTGAAGTATTTGTGAAATAAAATAATCACATGTTTAACAGGGCAGGAAGAATTATTGCTTTTACTTGGCCTTATAAAATTGGAGATACAGTGCAGCAAGTGATGTGGGAAAGGATTAAGGCAGAGTGGGCAGATACTGTTGCTTTGTGCAACTCAGGAAAACCAAGCCTGGGTTCAGGTTTCAGAGAGCAGACACTGCTGGATTGCTCTGATCAGGCAAATTCCATGCCAGTCATTCAAAACATTACAGCCTCTGACTTTGCAACGTACTGCTGTGCAGCTGCTGGAAGAAATCAAACCTATATGATGAGTTTTACTGTGGCTGGTAAGTAAAGGATGAAGCACCAAATTTTTTCACAATAGGACCGTTGGAAGCATTAACACTTTTACCCATATAAAATAACTCCTCAGTAGCAAGTGAGGATGTATTTAAATACCACATTCCAATCAGCAACATGGAGAAGGTAACAAAGTTAACAATTAATAGTGTTGCCATAGAAAGAAGCTCAGATTTTCCGGTCTCATTATTGGCCTTTAGGCTTGTTTGTGAGAGACTGGTTTAATGTTAGGAAGGAGACACTTTGGAAAAGGAGAGGCTGCCTGAGTTTGCAGGGAGGCTGAAAAAACAAAAGACTCCATTTTGGTTCTCCTCTCTAGAATGCATTTTGAAGACATGGTTCTTGTACCATCACAGTCCCTCTTCTGTAGCAGCGTTCAGTCCAGCTTTTGTTGTACTGCCTTTGTCCCTGGGAACTCAGGAGTGTTAGTGGACACCTCTTGGGCTGTACTAAGAGCTGTAGCATGGGGTATGAGACTTTAGAATATGCTTAATCTGTGACATAGCTAACTGAGAAGTGGAGAATATGCTTGGGAATATAGGTGGACCTGCTTTACTCTGAATACTTGACCATAAAAGTCCATGGAATGAATGCACTCTCCTCTCAATTTTGGCCTTGAGATGAGCAATATCCCTTTAATAGCAAATTATATCTCAGTTGTTGGATTAACCTGTGGTTTTTTTCACTTTTTTTTTTTTTCTTTTTTTTTCCCCACTGGGACAGACCTGGGGCAAAGGAAGATTTCTGGGTGTGAGGAGAGCAGGGAAAACTCCTTCCTTGAGGGGAGCTTTAGATGAGATAGAAGGGAGGAACTTGTTATGCTGAGGGTAGTGAGACCCTGGTCCAGGTTGCATAGAGAAGGGGTTGATGCCCCATTGCTGGAACAATTCCAGGGCAGGGCTCTGAGCAACCTGCTCTAGTTGGAGGTGTTCCTGTTCACTGCAGGGGGTTGGACTAGACGACCTTTAAAGGTCCCTTCCCACTCAAACCAGTCTGTGATTCTGTGGTGAAAAGAGGTATGAGGACAAAAACTGGTAGTAGTTCCAAAACTCCTGATGCTGAGGGGTGGTACAGGAGTAAGAAGCAGCTTGCTTCTTGTATAAAGGTGACTGTATTTTTGCAAGAAAAACCAGCCTGGAGTTCATATGGAGAAAAAAGGAGGAGAGGAAGGAAGAGATACTGAAGTGTTGGGAAAATCTGTACTATTCTTGCAGTTGTATGAGTAGAAGCCAGCATGCAGCATTTAATAGTTCTGAACATCAGTGAAAATGTAACCATGAGATCCACTCAATATCATTAAGTTTGTCTGTTTTAGCCCATGAAATATTGTAATTGTTTTTCAGTAACAGGAGTACTTAGCTGAAATGAGACTTCTGCAAACATTTTTTCACCTCAAAATCTGGAACACATAAAGCAACATGTATATATAAAGTAGTGTAATTTTTGTTGGACAACACTTACCGAAACAGAAGGCTAAACATCACATAGTTATATTATGTGTTCAGGAGACTTTGGATTAATTTCTGATGTGTTCTTCACCGTATTTCTCCTAAATATTCTGTTAATACCAAGATCATCATGACAATGAATTTCACATCTGAACCTGCCCTGGTTTGGCTAGGATGGGGTTAATTTTCACCAGGAGTTGGTAGGGGGCACAGCCAGGACAGACAACTGGGCCAGGTGATGGGTTACTCAGTACTATGATGATGCTGGGCTCCCACTGGACAGTCAGATAGTCTTGGGGCAGCAAGTTTGCAGGTTTGCTCATTTTGTGCAGTTTAATTTACTATTGCTGTTGTTGCTTTTCCTTTTCCATTGTTGTATTAAATTCTCCTCACCTCAACCCATAGATTTTGTTTTATTTTCCTCCCTTTCCTCCTTCCCATTCAGAGTGTGGGGTGGGGGGACTGAGCTGCCATGTGGTGCCCAGATCCTGGCTGGGTCTAATCCACGGCAGAACCCATTTCTGATTTTTACTTACTATGTTTTCTCCTTGGATGTGATTTCTTTTTTGAGCATGCTTTTGAGGCAAGGAGGCAGACATACAACCCATGTACTGTTTTGGTAGATGACTGAGAAAGACAGGGAGATGTCATATGAAAGAACTGAAAAATCAGCACAGTTGAAAAAGAAATGCTTATTCCATCCTAACGACCTAACCATTTTTAGAAAGGTAATTTTTTTCTTACTTTGGCAGAAAGTAGGATAGCAAGCTCTCTTAGACAAAGTAAAATAAAAATAATTTGTACTCTGTGTATGTTCCCATTAGACCTGAAAAATTGGTTGCTGGTTGTATATAAATATATGTTTAGGAGTCAGAAATACATTATGGTTTGTGTACTGGCCCTCTCACCAGCTTTGTTGCCTTCCTCTGGAGACATTCAGGTACATTAATATCCTTCTTAAGTCATGGGGCCCAGAACTGCACACAGTATTTGAGATGAGGCTGCACCAGCACTGAATAAGGTGGGATGATCAATCACCTCTTGACCAGTGGGTTATGCTGTCTTTGACGTGCCCCAGGATGTGGTTTGTCCAGTCACTGTTATCACACTGTCCTCCTGAGCTGGGAGGAGGCAGCAGTATTTCTGTGCCACAGAACACAGAAAGAAGGTGAGGCTGCAGTAGGGGGTGAGGAGAATCAGGGTAGGAGTGAAATTAGCTTCCTTCATCCTTAATTAATTCATCCAGTATAAACATAAGCTATCAGACGTCTGTGAGTCTTTACTCAACAGACCACCTTTCTCTGGGCAAGAATGCATTTGTGCTGGATTTTTGCCTTTCAGTTGTGGGCAAAACTATTCCAGTGATGAGGACAGTTAGCATAACATGCATGCCAGTCCAGCAAGGCACCTGACAAGCTACATGGAGAACTTTACAGTGAAGTTCAAATCTCTTGTTAAAACAAATAACTGCCTGGCCCATCAGTGCTTACTCCTCAAAACCAAAGTTAGTGCTTTGAAGGTCAAAAAACTTCCCACAAAAACATTTCATAATCTTGCAGAGAAAATGCCAAGACTATAAAGATGGGGCAGAAAAGGACACATCTGATATTTAACAGAAATTGTACTCCTGCTTTTTTTTTGCTGAAAATACACTTCATAGCCTCTGTCAGCATATCACCTTTGATGAGAACACAGGAACTAAAGAGACACATGACAAGCCTCTGACATGTTTCTGCAAAATCTTGAATGTTATGCTAAAGCCAGTAATTACAAAAGGTTTTCTATAGTTAAAGAAAACAAATGCCTCAGGAAGGCTTTGCTCACTTCAAATGAGAAAAGGCAAAAGGGCTTTGAGTTGTTGCTATTGCTAAAAAACCCAAACTGGTAATGATTTTTGTTATCCCGATTTAACTGACAACAGATATTCACAGCTTTCAAACTCATTAACTCAGAGATTATTATCTTGACCTGATAAAACTGAAGGTCAAACTTTAGGAAAACAGAAATCAGGTCTGGAGTGTTTAGGCTGAAGGGCTGGGATGCTACTGAAGTCTGCATCTCTATCCAGAATCACCCATCCTTCATGATAATGAAATAAAAGTTCCAAAAATTTTTTCTTTGTGGCTTTCAGGATGTTTTCTCCTTATCTCTGTAAGTACTTACTGGCACAGACAACCATTTTCTGTGGTGGGTAGCTGAACACCTGGAAAAAAAGACATTCTTGTTTTTCCTAAATTTGAACATAGCTACACTGGCCTGTCATTTTAAATGCTCAGCAGTTGAAAACGTGCTGGAAGTAGAGGGATTTCATATGCAGTTATAATACAAAAGCCGTTGGGTTTTGTTATCAGGCAGCCTTCCCTATTGTGTCACACACCTTCAGCCTTGTGACTTCTGACAATTTTCTTCTTCTTTCTTTCCAGTCAAATAACATTGGACTTCAAGAAGACTCTTCTACAATCAGTATTTTTTTCATCCTTTCCAGTGAGCTCATTAACAGTAAAGAGGTGTACCTGAGGAGTCTCAACAGTTATTCAGGATAACCTGATAATAAACTGTGCTCTGTTCAGCCACCTTCAACCATCCCAGGCACAAATTCCATAAGTGCTTGTTCAGCATAACAAAGATAGTTTAGAAATGAGGAAACAGTTGTGAGGTCTGAACATTGAGCCTGATCTGTCATGGAATAATAGTTGATTTTTAACTTAGTTTGTCATAAAAAGTTTGTGCTGGTTTACACAAAATACTAATAACATCTATTGCAATTATATTTTAGCAACTTGGGATCACAAATGATTCATTATCTACATAGCTGGAGGAATTCCTGCTGCTGTCGTACTGCAGGTAAGTAGGAGGGTAATGGCTTATTCTACCAACTCAGGACTGATTAAAAAAGAAAAAAAGGAGATGTGAGAATTGAATTTTCTTGCCAAAATTTTAGACTTCAAAAAATGAATCTGTTCCACAGGCTGTGAAAAAAATGATTTTTTGTTTATTTTTCACATTAGAAAAACAAATGGTTTACTCAAATTCCTTAGTCAGCTAAATGCTTACAACCATGTTAGCTGAAACTTCATGCCAAGAGTGATTTGTCAGGAGTAACATCACTCTAGGCATAGGTTGCTCCTATTTATATTTTTTTTTTAATAGAGAAGGTCAAGTGACATTTTGAGGTTTTCTACATCTTCTAGTATTTTTTGTCTTTTGATTTTATGTTCCAGATTTGCTCACAGTTGGAACTAAACTAATAGGCTAAACTGTTATCTAAATTTGCTGTATTCCTTTCCAAATATACACTAGTGGTCTGATCCAGAATCTCTGCTTCAAATGAAAAGAAATAATGAGCAGAAAATATATTTCTTCTCCTACCACAATATATGAGGCTGCTAGAACTTGTTGGCAATAGACTGTTGTGTTTTCCCCTGAATCAAAGGGCCTTTTTATCTGTGCCCAGGCTGTCAGGAAGCACTGCCGATCTCACGCACGTTACAGCTCGCTAGCCAGAGGAAAGACCAGTTGGATTTTTATTGTATTTATTGGTTCCAAGGGAAAGTAAACAACACCAGCACTATCATATGCTGCAGTTAGATATTTTGGACCACACTACCATGGTATGATGCAGTTCCCTTCATGGTGCTTCTGACTGAATGTGTACCATTAGGAAGAAGAGGAAGAGGATCTTATCAAAAGCTTTGTACTCTACTGAGATCCAGGTAAGACCAGCTGGAGAGCTGGACTTTACTTGTATTTTGTGTTGTGTATTTCTCAGCATCTTTCTCTTCTGTACCTGCTCTTTATATTCCTTCAATCTTATAGTCTAACCTTAAACTAGACAGACAGGAAAAATGGAATATTTTAAAGTACGATTATTATTCTTCACTATTTAAAAAAAATAATATTCCTTAGCATTTTGCAGCTGCATTTAGAGACTCCACTGTGTTCCCTGTTATTAGCAAATTAGCACCTTTGATTTGCTAGCTTTTGTATGATTTGGGTATTAATACTTTTTATTTGAAGTCACTACTTGTAAAACTGAAGCACACAACTGTATCCTGTAATACTCTTTATCTAGTTCTTCTAGTTCAGCTTCACCGCAGTTCATTGGGACAGCTGTTTCAATGCTCCTTCCTTTCTGTAAAGTAGCAATGTCTTGCAGCTCTGAGGGCTTTTTCTCCCCCTTAATAATCCTAATCAAGCCCTGACTTTTAGAAGCTGAAAGATAGGAGCCAACTTCACTGCTTCTGCCCTGTGTCTTCATACCCTAAGTTGGGGTATAGGTATGCCATGCTTAGGGAAATTACCTCTTTCTCACGGTGCATGTGAGACTGACTTAACACCTCTCTTCTCTCACATGGCACTTGGGTGATCTGGTAGTGAGCTTCACCATTGCTATGTCTTTATGAAGCCCTTTGACACCCTGATATGGCCATTTCTCTCCCCCTGACTGTGGGCTCAGTTTGTAGCAGAATGGAGCTCCTCCCAGGATGACTACCGGCTAGGGACTAGCCATCTGCTTGTGAGGGGAAGGGGGCATTCCACTGGTGCTGTGCCTGGCATCTGATGTGGGACAGCTGGGAAACATTCAAAGTGCAACTTCTTTTTTCATATGTCTTGAACCTGAAATGTATTTGTAGAAAATAGGAAGAGAAAAAAATATTTTGATTAATGGTTGAATATTTCCAAATAATAAATCAGCATATGATCAGGAAAATTTGTGATTTTTCTCTTTTTCCAAAGTTGTAGCTGTTTTGAAAAAAAAGTCCTTCAACTTTTTCTTCCTTTTTCTAATTTCTTTTTTTCTGTCCTGCTAACAGTTATGAAAGATCCAGTTTTCATGGCACACAGAACACAGAAAGAGGAAGAGAAGAATTATCACTCAGGCAGACAGGTGAGATTTACACCAACTGTAAAAATGTCTCACACAAACCTAAGAAAAGACCATTACATTCCTTCTTGAGAATAAAGTAACCAAAATGCAGGCCTTATATTTGCAGCTTAGACTTTATTTTCTTTGCACCAGTGAGACACAGAAGGTCAAACTGGCTCCTCTGGCTGCTCAGCCAGCCTGGGCCAGGCTACATTAAGTGTGTCCGTGTTCCATTGCAGCCTCCAGCATTAACGTAGCCTTTGATTCATACCTAGAATTAAAGGTTATTTGTACTTCTGCAATTTATCTGTTTTTACCCAGCAGACATACTCTTCAGTAAGAATTTTAGAACAGCTCTGAAATGCAGAATGGAGTTGCATATGTTTACATAAAGTTAATTTGGTCTGAGAAATCTATATTTCTCAGAAGCTGATGTGACAAGGTGAGAAAGAAAATGTGCTCAATCTTGTCTACATCCATGATTTTTGCATCTCGAATTGAGAGCTCTATAGAATAATAAACAGCATAGGAGCTGTTATTTTGCTGCTGGGCAAACAGCACTATTCAGTCCTGATAAAAGCAAATAGACCTGGGATCCTCAAACCTAGGTTTGGGAGCATGAGCAGCAGCTTGCTCCCTGACAGCTGTGTGGCTGTACAGGCTGCGTGCTGCTCGCCACAATTACTTCAGCGCTTTCTCTTTGGGGATGAAGCAGAAGTGTAGCCCCTGCCCTCCTCCCTCCCTCCTTCTCCTCCACCTCTCCTCCCACGCCCAGGAGACAACAAACCATGAAGACTCCATCACTGTCAGATTATATTTAATAATAATTTATTATAAGGTTTAGTTGCGCAAAAATGAGATGAGAAGAGGGGCGACAGGTGAATAAATGACCCACAGCAGAGAAGAGCGTGGCTGAGAACATTTACCAACCAATACACACACATATGGAGCTGTACGTGTGCATGTGTATATATCCTGCTGGAACCTACAGAAGAAACCACACAGAAATTGAACAAACAGACAAAAAAAAAATAAAGATCCTTAAACGAACAGAACTAGAAGGCAGACCTGAGAATTAGGATCTACACATCTTTTGGTCTTTTACAAATTTGCTCTATTACTGAGGACAAAAATCCCAGTAGATGAAGGTGTTACCATGACAGCTGATGATCATACGTCTGCATACTCCAAACCGTGTGCCTGGCCCACCTCTGCTTGATGCCTCTTCTCTCTTGAAGCGTTAGTGAAAGTGTGGCTGAATATGGTGGGGGGTTTGGATTTTGTTTTTATTTGGAAAGGAGCTGAGGGGGAGGCATAGTGACTCTGCCTACTTTAGCTAAAATTCTAGAATCCTAAACCAAAGTGCCCTGCAGCTTACCACTGAAGACTTGCAATGTGTACAATGTTATACACCATTAGAAAACGTTTCGTTCCATTTTGTGTACTCCTGGACAGGGACACACACGTTGGAAGGGGTGTTTTTGTTTTTCTTTCACTCACTGAAGTTTTTCAGATATATATATGCTTGCGTGTGAAGTTGATGAGGATACACAGAACTGTACTATTAATAAGTTGGTTTATTTCCTGAGTTATCAAATGTCATAGCAGATAATTCTAAGTTGTGCACAGCATTACAAATAAAACCCTATAGCATCAGGTTGTTTTTCCAATAATCCCATTTTTATTAAAATGCCAAAAATGATTATGTAATGAAATTGCTTACACTGAAGTTCTCAGTTGGAACCTTGATACAGAAATACCCATAAAGTGAGATGTTGGTATTGTTTCACTGCTTGCAGAGACAGTTAAAATACATCCCTACTTCACCGAGGGTAAAAAAAGGGGAAGAAGTTGAGGTTAAGTACCTGGAATACCAGATTTTTGAAATTATTCCTAGTAATGCCCTTAATTCTTGTCTCCCTTGATGCTTTTAGCTCTTTTTCTTTTTTTTTTTCCAAATAATTGCTTATTTTTGAGATTTCAGGAAGAAAAGAGATCTGTATTGTACATCTTTGCAGGTATTTAATCTGTTTTAATTCAAATTCCATAGACATTACTTCCACCAGGATAGGCCATAGGGAAAATTACACCACACAGAGCATAGTAAGAACAATATATTATTTTTTTTCAAAAAACAAACCCAAACCAACAGCTTCATTTTTGTACCACGGTACTATCAGTGAACAGCAGCTGAACATATTTTTGATACAAATGAAAACAAACAAACCAAAAAAACAACCCAAAACTTATCAGTATTCTCATTGGCTTAAGCTACACATGAGAGAAACTTCCAAAAGTGTAATTTGAAATGTAATTTAAAAACTCTAAATATTTTATGAGTCTGGCAGGATGTAATCCAGTAAGAGCCCACTTGCTGTGACAGAGTTTGGATTATGTAAATAGACTTTCTGGTGTAAAATAGTACAAACTAGTGTTTATTGCTATTTATGTTCAACATTTTCTATAGATTTTGCTTTTTTCTTTTGGAAAATTTTGCTTCCTTTTGAGTAAGCTTTATCAACTGTCATTTGGATATTTTATGTTGAATAATTACTGTGCTATTTCATGCTGTACCACTTGCCCAACAAGGTAAGAGGGAGGAAAAAAACCCAAGGAAGTAACATGACACAACTCTGGATAGCAACCAGCTCAGCACACTATTTAAACTGTAAAACAGTTCTGGGTGTTTCTTCTTTTTTTTTTCTTTTTTTTTTTTTTGTTGCTTTAAGACTTTAGAAACTTTGCTGAAAGGAAATAAACATAATAAAGCATGTTATCATTAAAAATCTGAGTCTTGAATCGCTGGGCAACTACTTTCTGTGTAACTGGAAAATGAATCTACGCGGTTTTAAGAAAAGTAAAAACAGATCTGTCTTCCATATTAATAAAATTCATCTTTTTTGCTGGGTGAAAAAGGTGCCTTAGTGACACTGCTTTACCTTTACTGTTCATGATACCACTCCTGCTGCTTGTCTTCTGCTCTCCCTTGGCTATGCAAACTGGGGGAAAATAAAGTTTCTGAGAGGAAACAGCCCTTCAACGTGTTACCGGCGTTTGCCAGCTCGATCTCGGGTGGATGCCAGTGCACTCCTGAGAGATCCAAATAAGGAACCTTACTTCAGCAAAAGAAAAGATTTCAGAGGACTGATCTCACTCTCAGATTAATTCCTAGTGTTGTTTTTTTCTTTTCTTTTTGGTTTGGTATTTTTTGATTGTTTTTTTTTGAGGGGTGATGGTGATTTTTTTATAATCATAAATAGATCTGGGAAACAGGGCTCTGATTTTTAAAAATTTACTTTAAAGCTTAACTGCATCATACACCTCTAAACCTTCTATGTTATCGAGCTATGTGGAAGTTCAAATCAATAGTATTTATTTACTGTAGCTGAACCTCTGCCTCAGTGAGTACACCCCAGAGCAACTCATTTCCTTTAAAGATTAGATACTCAGTGGGAGCTAATCCCCTAAACAGCTTTGTAAGGCTGACACTAAGGGCTAGTTCCAAGCCAGGTACTGAAGCACTCTTTTAGGCTGTGGACCCCAGCAGTAGAAACTCTATGTCAAGTTCTCAGGCTGTGTTATTTGGTGGGTAAAATATTGAAAAGACCTTCCCAACACTCACACGGTCCTGGGGAACTCTTCTGGGCCGGAGCACAAGACGTGCCTCCATTGCCTCTCCTCGGTAGGATGTGGTGGCACAGCACGTGTGGGCTCAGGCTGGCCACTGTCCCTTGGCATCCAGCACAAAAGGTTCCACCCTGAGGCTAGAGACCCACAGTGGCATTCTGAACTCTGAGCTGAACCAGGCTTTTCACAGCCACAGGGCAGGCTGGCTGCCTCTGGTTCGGCAGGCAGCTCATCCAGCACTCTCTGCCCAGCCAGCTGGGAAATGGAAGAGCCTGGCTCAGCTCTCCTCCAGCCTGCACCAGGCACACCCCCACCTCTCCCCTGCCCTTTCCAGCCCTCACCCTTCAGCTGGGCTCCTCTAGAGAAACAACCTCTTTTCTAAGGACCAAGAAGAGCTTGCAGGGCTCTGCAGGGCCCTCCTCCAGCAATAGTGTCCTTGTTTCTTCTTTAGCCCACCACTCTTCTTTTTACCCTTCTTTTCTAAAAGTAAAATGCACTCAGAGTTATGAGAAGAGGAAGAGAGGATGAGAACATCTGGATAACCATGGGACAAACTTGTGATGAGTTTGCCAAGGCTTCCTTTAAAATAAGAGACCTTGAGGGTCATTGAGCTAGCCTCACCTGTGGAGGCTCAGAGACTGCTGGGCTACTCCCACACCACAGGGCTGTGCCACTGCTCTGACTAGCTCCTGGGCTCTTGCTTGATTCACAAAGCTGTAGATCTACCTTACTGTCTGTGTTATCATCCCTACGTATAACTTAGGACATGACACTGAACAAAACAAGTGTCAAAAGAATAATATGTTTATTGCACTGTCCACATTGTTAGCTGGGATAATTAAACAACTCATATGAGTTACTAGCAGTGGCTGACATTTCTTCTAACCTTATGCTTACTTAGAGAAATTTGCAGTTTTAGGAAGAAAGTGTCTCAGTGGTTCTAAAGGATATATTTAACATCTTTCTTAAAAGTTTAATTAGATTGTTACACTAAATAATTTACTTGTAGTATTCACAAGCAGGTTTTATAACATGATTTAGGTGATCAGCAGCTTATCATACTAAGGTATAGCCAAACAAATACACAATATCTTTTTTCTTTTTTCCCCCAAAACTTTTCTCTATTTGTGCTGATATGAGTATCTGAAGAGAGAAATTTATGTTAGGAATATTAGGAATATGTTAATACAATTTTTTTTTCTACGAGACAAAAATGTCTGATGCAGATATTTATTATTTTCTTTTAAATCACCATAATTTACCCAACAACAGTAGTACAGGGGGGGACTTTCCCACAGAACTCTGTCAGATCATTTTGGAATTAGAAGCATAAAGGCTGAGCACCTATGTATGTATTTGCATGCACCATAAATACAAACGTTGCTTTTATTATCCACAATTTGATCAACTTTGAAATATTCTAAATAATATTTTTAGCAATACCTGGCTGCAGTAAGTTCCACAAAGCTGTGTGATAACAATTGAGTTAAAAAAAGTACTTTTTTAACTTTTTGAGCAAAGTACTATTTTTTTAAGCCTCTATATTGCATAATGCATTTTCACTGGCACAGGGTTCTTCCAGCCAGGTTAGGGGAAACGAGCTCAGCACTCCTGAGCCCATTGTTAAGGAGTAACTTAGAGCTGTGGGTTGGATTAAATAGAAAAAAAAATGTCAGAAGAAGTTGAATGCTTTGAGAAAGTGTTTTGCACTCAGCATGACCCATTGCTATGTGCTTAAATGCCTGATAAATTCTCCTAAGCTTTTTAAAGATTATAGAAACTGTTTTGTTGTTGTTGTTTATTTCTTAACCTATTTTTTAACTTTCTTTTTATTAGGTTTCAAAACCTTTTCTCTCTTTCTGAAAAACAATGTTTTTCAAAGAAGGAGAAAGAAACAAAAGGTGAGCATGTGCCACACTTTGGTAGGAAGTCACAGTATTTTTTTTCTGCATTGTCTGGTTTCCCTTGTAACCAGCATAAATCAGAACAACTTGCAAAAAGTGGCTCTGGATATCTCCTGTCACAGCTGTCATCTAAGGAGACTCGAGAATGCAATAATTAACATCAAAAAGGATAGCTTTATTTTCCGTCATTTATTCTGTTTTAGCTGTAGGAGCAGTGATGAGAATAAATGTTTAAGTGCAACCTTCATTTTTTTTTTAGTGGTATGGAAATGCCAAGAGAGCTGATTAATTTTGTGCTATTTTCTATGCTATTTGCAGTCTTGCTATCATACAATTTAAAAAAAAAAAGATTGAAAACAATGTGTAGTCTATATTAAAAATGAGAGTTAACTTAATTCGTGTCAACAGTCACAGGAAAAAAAACTACAGTAAAATGTACCCATTCCCTTGACAATCCCACAGTTGTAAAAGAAAATGGTAAATCTGTTTAACCTCAGGAGGGCTTCTGTACTGAAGGAAAAATAACACAATGAATTCTGTTCTTTGGGACTTTCAGTGTGAGATGTAAAAAGATCAACTTCATCTTAGAGAGAGCATTAGATTCTGAGCTTGCATTTAGTTAAAAAGGAGATCTCTTCTCCATTACAACTTGCAATATTCATAACAACATGGACATTCTAAAATGCTTTAATTATATTTAGTCTTACTTAAACCTCAGTTATTCTTGTATCCTTTTAACCATATCCAGAAAAATTTGTCTAGCTGCATATGCATGCAAAGACACAAAAAACATCTTTGCAAAGTGAAACTCCCACTCTCTTCAACAGAACCAGTTCACTGTGGATTTCAGTATTTAGGTTTCTAAGCATAATGCCATTTAAATAGTTGCTGAATACACAGCACCTTAACCTATCCCCTTTTACTGTCTTTTAAGGGCCTGGACAGACAGACAAACTTTGTTACAAGTTTAGTCAATATTCTTTGACTTTTCTTTCGTTCCATTATATTCTTGTACTTGTTTCCAATATAACACACCTTTGTATCTAAAATCAAATGTGAAGAACTTTTATTTATAATATCAAGAACAAACACAATTATTCCTGTATGATTACTGTATCCAACCTTATCCCCTTTGAGTTTCCAGTTATGCCACTACAGTGATGTTGCACAGTCACTATCTTCTACTTATAAAACACAGGCAGGCACCACAACCAGTTGTCTGTGGGGAAAAATATAAAATTCTAATATATACAGGTTGTGTAACAAGTTGGTTTGGAATGAGTCACAAATATG